>NW_027549626.1:0-1114 GCF_008692635.1 Crocuta crocuta
AAAGTGTAATGTATTTCTCTGTCTTCCTTCTACATTTACCATTTTTTTTAAAAAAGGGTCTGTGGAGAGGAATGTGAGAAGAATAACAGATGTATGGAAAGGTCAGTGGGACACCCAGGAAAACTTTGTACATAGTATTAGAAGAAAATGGATGCATCCTGGAAAATGAATCCAATCAAATGTGCCCTCTGCCTACACGGGAACCCACTGTGCATGATACATCGCACCCTGCTCCTGACCTTTTCCATCATATTTTACCTCTAACCCGTGGGGGATGTGTATTTTCTTCTTGGTTTTTTTTTTTTTTAACACCTTTATTGAGTATAATTGATATACAAAGAAACGCACATGGTCAATATATACAATCAGCTATGTGTGAACATAGGCAGGGATCTGGGAAGCCATCACCACCGTGAGCCAAGGTAACGAACATATCCATCACCTCCAAAATTTCCCTCCTGCTCACTCTCCTTTTCTCTGCGGTAAGAACACTTAATGTGAGATCGATTCTCTTAACAACATTTTTAGGGTGCAATAAAGTGCTGTTAACCGTAGGCACTATGGGGTCCAGAAAGTTCTAGAACTGGGACAATGTCATTTCTACAGGGGTCACCTCTCTGCAATAAGTACCATCCTCCTCGTGATCAGACGTGTCTAAAATTACGCGGATGTGCGGTTACTGGTTTTCACCTTGAAGGTCGCAACCTACTGGGTTGACTCATGCCCGCTCAAAATCCGTGCCCACCCAGAACCTGGAAAGGTGACCCTCTTTGGAAACAGGGTCTTTGCACATGTGATCAAGTCAAGATGAGGTCACTCTAGCGCAGGGGAAGCCCTAATTCAATTCAGTAAAGGGACATGTGGATGTAGATGCAGAGGGAAGAGTGCTCTGTGAAGGCAGAAGGGGAAATGAGAATGGCATAGCTATACGCTGAGGAGTGTCAAGGATTTCGGGGAGCCCCAGAAGCTGGAAGAGGCAGGAAGGACCCTCCCTAGAACCTTTAGAGGAGGGTGGGCCTGCCCCGCCTGGATCTCAGCAGCCCTGCCCCTCATGGATCCCAGACTTCTGGTCTCCTAGACTGAGAGACTATTTCAGGACTTGGGACCACCCAGC
>NW_027549627.1:0-1114 GCF_008692635.1 Crocuta crocuta
AGACATTCATCTGAGTGAAATAAGCCCATCTCAGGGAAACAAATCCCTCTGACTGCAATCCCATGGGGATTGGAAACTAGTCAAGGTCTCCTGGTCGCAGCTGGCAGCTGGCGGGTTGCCAAGAGTTTGGGGAGAAGCCAATGAGGTGTGGCTATCCCATGCTTTGTCCTGTTAGATGGGAAAGTCTGGAAACAAGCGGCACAACTCTGTGCATTGATTTACAAGTCATGTGCTCTCTACGTGGACAGATGTCGTGTTCCCTGTGTCTTCACCACAAACTATAATGTACAAAAGGGATAATTTTTCAAAAAGTGCATTCCCGCGAGACGGGTCACAGAGGTTGATTGGGAGAATGACAGGAAGCCCGTAAGACGAGGCGCTAAGAAAATGTGAACACAGGACATACACCAGCAAGGTGGCCCTGTCCTTTCTCATCCCCCTTTGCCAAGGAGCACAAACGTGGTAAGTGTCAGCCAGGTGGGATCCGGTAATATGGCTTCTCCTGATTTTGAAACTTTGTAAGGAACTGTCAATAATCGAACTGATGCTCCCAAGATTAAGGCTTTCCAGGAGAACCTTGCATCAAGGAGACAGTTTCTGGAGTACACCATGACTTTGAAAAGTCCGGCAGTCTCCTGCTTGTCTTGTTTCTTTGTGGAAACGGGAATATGGAAGTCAAATGGTATCAACATCTTTATTTTTCACAAGATTTAGGCTGTAAAGTAAACTCGAACCCTTATTTGGCTCTGTTAATGTTCATATCGTCTTACGAGAACTACTGTCAGTGGTTTACTTGAAAAAGACTTCTGACTTCATGCATCCCCTCTCTGCACTGCACTGGCAGATGGACAAGAATATGAGTGGAGATTCTCCCTCCACACCGTTGAGGTGCTAATGCCACACCTTGCAGTACACAACATAGCCTACTGTGCTCCTTGGAAGAGGGCCAAGTGCTCATACTGATCCCCAGTCTCTGACAAAGACCTTGTTGGTCTCCTTGCATCACACTTTTCGCCCAGCACACAGAACTGCAACGAGGGTCAGCGGTGGGTGCTGGATTTTTCATCTCAGAAAGACAGGTTGATTCTCAGCAGCAGTATCTGCAGAGAAATGT
>NW_027549628.1:0-1115 GCF_008692635.1 Crocuta crocuta
TCCCCACCCCCACCCCCCCACCTCACTGAGCCCCAGGCCTTGGGACCCTGCTGCCTAGACTGTAAATCTGGCAGCACGGAGCACAGCAAACAAAGGAGCAACTGTGTGAACTGACAGCTCAAGGACTTGGGCAGTGGGTCTGCAAGGCCCCCCATACACCTCAAAATGACAGAGGGCAGGGCGGCCCTGGCCCCAAGACAGCTCAGCCGGGCCGCTGCTCCAATGAATGAAATGAGGCAGAAATAAAAGCACCTGGGACATAGGTTTGCAACACTGGCATCAATATTATCACAAAAATCTCTGTAATTCCTTCTCAAATAGGAACAGAAATGGAAAAAAAATAGGGGAGGAGGGAGGAAGGCAGGAAGGGAAGGAGGAAGGAAGGGGGGAGAGGGGAAGGGAAGCCAACAATTCTGGTTTAGGGTGGAAAGTGTAGTTGTGAAATAACTACTCCAAACAGGTGTGACTCTGAGGCTCAATCCCAGGCTCAATTTGAAATCCCCGGCCCAGGGAACAGGATTCTCAGGTGGGCGCACGCCCTAAAAGCCTTCCACGGAGAGCGTGTGGTTGAGCGCGTAGGCATCGCCCTCCTCTTCCTCCAAAAGCAGCTTGTCGATGGTCAGGGAGTTGATGGCTCTCCTGGGGTCTTCCATGTCCTGAAGCACCGGCTCGGGGATGGAGATGGGAAGCTGGACGAACTGGGGCCCGGGCAGGGCTGGGGCCGGGGGCTGGTACTGCAGGGTGGAGGTGGGCAGTGTGGACAGGGGCTGCGGCCATGGGAAATAGGTGAGGGGCGCCTGGTGCTCCGGGCCCTCCAGCTGGGGCCCCACGGTGGGTGCAGCCGCGCCTCTCGTCTGTGATGGGGAAGACACAGGACCAAGGGTTAGCAGCCCTGGGGGTGGGGGGGCCCCCCCTTCCTTGCTCTCCCTTCGTTGCTCTCCCTTCCTCGCTCACCCTCCTCCTGGTGGGGATCTGTGTCCTCCTCACCTGGGCCCTTGCCTGCTGTCTGGGCCCGGGGGCTCCAACTGCCCCCGCTCGGCATCTCTCCTCAAGGAGAAGCCACACAAAATCCAGCCGCATCCCTGACGCTGTCCCCTACCCCCCCCCCCAGGGGC
>NW_027549629.1:0-1115 GCF_008692635.1 Crocuta crocuta
GTTTCTGGACTTTCTTTCATTCTGGCTGAGAACATCCCTCCCATTCTCGTGATGGCTCGTCTTGGCCCTTGTCACCTGTCCTCCAACAAGAGTTCTTTCCAGAAACTAGATAAGTTGATTCTCAGGCCAGCTCTGTTGCTGGTGGGAAATAGTGGCATTTAACTTCAGGAAGGAGAATCAGGCGAATGAGGAAGAGAAGCTGTTCCTGTGGGCTGGTCTTGGGACGCGGCAGGTGCTCAGGAAGTGAGCCGTCTGGCCCACGCGGGGCTGTGTCCACCACCTCTGCTGAGATGTGAGCAGCACAGAAGGAAGGAAGCGTACGAACTCTGTGCCTCTCAGCATTGCTGTAACTCCTCTCTTCCGGACCCTGTATTTTTAGAAAATGCATTCATGAAATTTTTCAGGCTCTTCTATGATCCGGCCATAGTCAAGGATGGTACACGTGAGCACACACAGATTAATACGACAACTCCAGACTGCCTCTCGACTCAGAGCCTCCAGTCACTGGCTGGACGCATGCTGTTTTAACCTGCGCCGAATGGGCTGCCCCGAGGCCAGGGACAGCATGCTGGTGGTGTCTCTGGACAAGGACAGCGGGGACCTTGAGCTGGCTTCTGTAGGATGAGCAAGTTACTGGCTGGAGAACGGGGAGAAGGGAGCATTGCAGGCGGGGGACAGACCCACTGCGGGAGAAGTGAGGGGAAGTGAGGAGCTGGCCTATGGGGCAGGAATGTGGCGGGAAGCCACAGAAGTTGAACTGGCCTGGTTGTGGGAGGAACTCAGCTCCCGTTGACAGCAGGGGAGAATTGTACCCAAGGGTGTGGCGGGATTAGCTTTGTGTTGTAGGAAAGCGTCTAGGAGCAGTGATGGTTTTCTGGAGGGGGTGATGGGTGGCAGGTGGCAGCAAAGGGTTTCTGACGTGGAAGTCACTGGAGGGAACACAGCCGACTCGCTGGACTCTCAGGTCAGTGGAATTATTATTTAGTGACAGGTGATAGCTCACAGGAATGTTGGCGTGGAGAGGTGACATACGCAGGTCTGCTCCGGGCTCTAGGCACAGTGGGTCCACCATGAGGAATTTCCATTCGATAGGCAGCCAGAAGAAGGACTATTGA
>NW_027549630.1:0-1115 GCF_008692635.1 Crocuta crocuta
TGTACATACAGTAAAAGTTAAGCACAAGAATGTTTATAGCGGCATTATGCACGATAACAAAAAATTGGAAATAACCCACATGCCCTTCAACAGTGGAATGGATAAGTAAATGGGGTGTGATTACAATGTGAAATACAAGTTAGCAACAAAAACCAGTAAACTATAGCTGTATGGAACAACCTGGATGCCGCTCACAGAGTTAAAATGCTAAATCATCTCATTTTATTCCATGTATAAAGCTTAAAAATGGGAAACTAAGCTACAGTATAAGCCAGGATACTAGTTTGGGGAGAATAATAGCTGTAGTGACTGGGAGGAGGCTTTCAGAAACTGGTAATGTTCTGTGACTTGGTAGGGTAATGTTACGTTGGGTTTTGCTTTGACTCATTGGGCTGTACATTTATGTACATTCGTATGTGCAGTAATCTGTATGTTGTTATCTTTCACAATAAAAATAAAACTAAGAGGGGCTAGTGAGGCTTATATCAATTTGTTGCAAGTGCTTTTAATAAATGCAAGGTCTTTTTGAAAATTGAGGTCCTCATTGATGGATCCATTTATGTAAATTGCAGAAAAGCAAATGAAGAGTTGTTTTTTTAAGACCATATTCTGCCCAGTAAGGAAATCTGGCCATTTTCTAAACAGTTCTAGGTATGACGCTCCAGTTTAAAATAAAAATATCTCTGCCCTTTGCTTGGTCAGTAAGCTTGGCATGGCAGTCCATTTCCTGACAGATATGTCAATAATGTTGACAAAAATAAAATAAAGAATCTCAGAATTGCAGAATTTAAAGGGACATTGAGGTCTAAACTTTTTGGGGGGGGTGGATTTCTTTGTGAATTCAATGGAATTGAGGGCACTTCCTCTTGAAAATGCATGCATGTACAATGTTTTACATTGTATATGCGTAATGTTTCACACATAAGTTCAGTTGGCCCACCATGGTAGTTTGTCCAATCCAGGTGATTTGGTCGAAAAAGCTCTAAAGAAGAAAGAGATCGAGTAACATGGCTGGTTAGTGGAAAAACCAGGACCAATACTGCAGACTCTTAATTTCCACACCAGTCATTATTCTTTCAAGTGAAGCAGTTTTCCTTTCTCCTGTGTACCCACAA
>NW_027549631.1:0-1115 GCF_008692635.1 Crocuta crocuta
AAGAAGTGACTTTCCAAGGTCACACAGCTAGGAAGGAAATGCTGGGATCCAGGCCCTGCCCCTGTCCCCCAGGCAGTCTGACTTCCAAGCCTAAATGTCTCACCACAGGGGCCCTTCTCAGCGGTCAGTTATGTGGCTGTCCTGCCAGCAAGAAGGGGCCCCTCTGTTGCATTCCCAGCATGTGGCTGCTGGTCTGTCGTCCCCAGGCTCCCTCCAGGTTCTCTGCCCTCCCTCTGCTCCCTCTGCCCTGCAGAGCCAGCAATGGCGCCTCCCCTGACTGCCCCTCCAGGCTCAGTAGCCCCGTTTCTCAGGGTCTCCCAGCCCTCCCCACCTGGTCGCCATCTCCGTCCATACCCCAGCTGTGTGTGTCCCTCTCGCAGGGCAGAGCCCGGAGTTGAGCCCAGGGTCATGGGCAGAATAGCTGGGCCCCTTCCTGATTCGGCGGCGAGCTGCCTGACGGCACATCCACCTTGACCATGTCACCCACCAGAATTAGTGCCGATCTTGTCAGTCAGTGTCCCAGCATCGTCTCCATGTGTCAGCTTGAATGCTCGGTCCAGCGGGACCAGCTGCCTGTCTTAATTGCCCGGATAATTGTGAAAGCCGTGGGCCCTGTCTCCCTCCCTGGGGAGATGGCCTGATGGAGCGGAAGGAACACCCGTTAGACAGGAGACTGAGGCTGACCCCCTTTCTGTGGTCCTTCAGCGGGTGCTTGCTCTTCCTGGCCTCAGTTTCCCTTCTGTGCCCTCTGCTGTGCTCTCCAGTGGCTGGAAGCCCCCTCACTGCCTTCCCCCCATCCAGCCATTTGCTCCCCTTGGGCTGACCTTCTCTCTCCAGCCCCCGCATTTTGCTGTCTTGGCTGAGGTGACGGTGACTCATAAGCAGATATGTGGGCAGGTGGGCGGGCCGGGGGGGCACACACGCAGCAACCTCTCACGGCTGCACAACTGTGGCAGCTGGGTCCCTGCGGGTGACCTTGGGGAGGGTCTTTGCCACTCGCTGAGTCTTGGCACCCCATTTGCAGAAAGGGTCTATCGAGGAAGGTTTGTTTGAGGTTTGGAAAAGGTTGGGGATCATTCATTTAGAGCCTCAGGCAGAGACTGAGGGGAAGGGGT
>NW_027549632.1:0-1116 GCF_008692635.1 Crocuta crocuta
GTGTACAGGGAGCTCTCAAATAAACTCAAGCTCTAGATAGTTATGCTCAAAAGTTGGAAAGACCCCACATAAGGCCCCTCTCTTTCTCATCCCCTTCTAGTCTTCATTTATCCTCTACAAAGTACACTTTTTATTGAATATAATCTGCCTTGATTTCCCCCAAATCCTAGTATGGTAGAAGAATGAACCTGATATTGTATTTTTGAGCAAAGGAATTATTTTGAGAGTCTATGCTCTAATAGAGGTAAATATCTGGTTCCTTATTATCCACCACCAGCCTCATCACCTCCTACTCTGTCCCCTTGTTCACTTGGCTCCAGCCACACTGGCTTCCCTGGGACACCTTGAGCACTCTAGGAACACTCTTATTTGAGGGCATCTGCATTCTCCACCCCTTCTGCCTAGAACTCTCTTTGCTCAGACCCACATGGCTAATTGCCTCACCTCTGCCAAGTCTTTGCTCAGATATCACTGTCTCAATGAGGGCTACCCTGCCAGCTCACGCAACTCGTCACCCCTGTTTATCTGCTCTGCTTGTCCTTTTCTCCATGACATGTGTCCCCTTCAAATACACCATGTGATTCATTTTTTTTTCTCGTCTATCCCCTTTCCCTAAAACATGGTCCAAGAAGTCAGGGATCTTGGACTGTCTGGCTCACTGATGTCTACCAGGGCAATAAATATTTATTAATATATTTGCTGAGAGGGAAAATATGTTATAACTGTGCACACCAATGGGACAAGGGTGAGAGAGAAACTGGCCTTAAAGAGTGGCTGCTATGTGCCATGAACATTCTATCCCACAAATTATTTCAGCCACCCTACTAACAAGGTGTTACAATCCCCATTGAAAGATAAAGAAACTGGGGCTCAGAGGGGTTGAGCAAGCTTCCCAGGAACACACATCTCATTAAGTGGCTGAACCAAGCTAAAAACCCATGTATGAACTGAAAAGCAATTCTCTTTTCACTACATGCCTTTAATGTTAAAAATGTGATTGCAAAAAGGACTGCCATGAAAATAGCTCAGGAAAAAAAAAATGGTTCAGATGACATCTCTGAAGAGAGAATGGCATGTAATGATAGGTCTGTTAAGCTCCTTTTCTATCCCCCCCCC
>NW_027549633.1:0-1113 GCF_008692635.1 Crocuta crocuta
GGGGGAGTGCTTTAGTCAGGACACAAGTCATGGAAGTTGGACAGGAGGTTGGAAGGTGGCAAGGGCTGGGCGCCGGCGCCGCGTCAAACGAGGCGATCAGAGCAGACCTCTCTGAACAGAGACTGAAGGACAGGCGGAGATGTTTAAGTAGGTGAGAAAGAGCAGCATGGAAAAGGATAGAACAAATGCAGAGACTCTGAGGCAGGCGTGCCTGGAAGGTTCCAGAACACCAAGGAGCCTTGTGGGAACCTGGCAGTTGCTCGGATGGGAGCCACGGGAGGGTTATGAGCAGAGGAGGCCTCCACCGGCCCAGCGTGTGGTGACTGCAGAGCGGTGGCCGGCTGTCACTTTGGGCTGCCGGGCCCCGGACGTCAGCACATCCCACCCTGGGCTGTGGGGCCAGTGACCTTTCCTTGCCCCTGGTGACCAGAGCTTGGGCCTGTGACCTAATCATGCCTGAGACAGATGGGGGGTGCGGGAAAGGGAGGCGTGAAGGGGAAGAGAAGACGGCTTGAAAGGAGCCAAGCGAAAGAGAGACACCCGGGTGCCGCCGCCTTCGAGTCTCAACTCTGTCTAAGGGGGCAGCCGCCTGGGCCCATTGCGGCCGGTGGTGGCGGGGGGGGTGGGGGTTCTCCTTCGCAGCCACCCCCAGCTCCGGCGGGCCCTGCTCAGGCAGTGAGGTATCTTAGGGGCCCCTCATTCACGCCTGTGACTCCAGGGGCCTCACCTTTATTCCTGCTCAGACCCCAAGACCTTCCAGTCACACGACTGCACATCACGGTGTCTACGCCTGACCTCTGTGCCTCCCCCTGCCCCCACCCCCGTGTGCCTCCTGTGTCCCCAGCTCGGGGACCCTGACCCAAACTCTAACCAGGATCTCAGCATCTGCAGCCCTGCGTCCTAACTACCTGTTTTCATGGGCGTCTATTGGCCAAACTCCCTTTTAGAATTTAGACATTGGTTGGTTTTCTGTTGTTCAACTAACTTCGCTGAACCTCAGACCTATCCTCATATACATCTGCCACTACCGATCCCTTAAAACTTACAGACTTACTGGGGCGCCTGGGAGGCTCAGCCCGTTAAGCGTCTGACTTCAGCTCAGGTCATGATCTC
>NW_027549634.1:0-1115 GCF_008692635.1 Crocuta crocuta
GCCGAAGTCAGACACTTAACTGACTGAGCCACCCAGGTACCCCTACATTTCTCTATCTTAAGACAAGAATGCCAAAGATAGTGTTTATCTGAAACTTAATCATAGGTCTGAACCTAGATCTGGGCCAGGAAATGGAAGCCAACATGCCCCCTTTCCATGATTGTACAGTGGACATCATACAGACAAGACGGAAGCTGGTGTACAGTCACTAGGTAAGACCGGCCAATAAGGAAGGACAAAAGTCTATTTCAAAGAAGGCACAGAAGCCACAAAACTCAAATGAGAAGAGCTTATTTTATGCTTCATGATTTAAGATGAAGACCCAGGCTTCACTGAGTCCTCCCGATAGCAGCCATGAGACGCAAGGAAAGGCCCCTTTCCAAAATGCAAGTTGCCATGTTGGCACTCCTGCCTGGCAGATTCAGGAGCTGTTTGGATCCACCATCTGCAGAATAAAGTTAAAGCTCCTCTGAATGATACACAGGCCTTGTTCACCCTGCCTTCAACTTGCCGTAAAGCCTTATTGCCTATCACCCTACAGATGTCCGGCTCAGGACGTCCCTCCACTAAGATGCCCTTCCCCTGGATTCCTTCCTGAATAGACATACTCATCCTTCAACACCCAGCCAAGCGTCTCCTTCTCCGATGCTCCCCTCAATCCCCCTATGACTGTCCCTTCCTCCTCATGTGTCCCCACAGCACCTGCAGCTGGCTCTGCCCTGCCACTCCTTGCATTTTGTTGTAAACGTTGGTTTAGTCCTTCTACTTCATCCAGAACTGTAGAACCCTAGAGAAGGGAGAGGCCACATCTTCGTGATTTTCATGTCCTTAGTGTTTAGCACACCAAGGCAATGGCGCATGGGCAGGTGCTCAAGGAATGTTCGTTGAATGATGGACGGATGGAAGCATACATGAGCCAACCAACCAAAATGAATGCCCCTGGGTGGCGTAACAACACAAAATTCCACAATGGGGGCCTACACCTGTCACCTGGGTTTCCACAGGGCTGCCCGCCCCCCCCAGGTTGGCTTACCCCACACCTATGGTCAAGGCCAACAAGGAGGTGAGGCAGGGAAGGAACCAGTGGTTCTTTGGGTGATTCCCTTGGGTACTGC
>NW_027549635.1:0-1116 GCF_008692635.1 Crocuta crocuta
AGCACTGGGTGTTATAGGGAAACCAACTTGACAATAAACTATTTTAAAAATAAGTCACACTTGTTAGTGGCAAAGATGGACATGGAAGCCAGATCTCATCCTACCAGCAGCCCTGGGCTCCCCACAAAGCATGAGGCTATGTCTCTCTCATGGGATGGAGGAGAAAACAGCCCATGTAGCAGAAGGAAAGAGAAAAGGATGGGATAAATGGCAGCACACAACTAAGCTTTAGCACCACTACTGCTTCCAACATTGAAATGCATTCTGGAATGCATTTCCAGAAGCCTACCAGGGAGGAAGAACTGGAATAAATTGCATAACCAATAAGGTAGTTTGTCTGAATTAACCCGGGATAGCTCTGCTGCATGAATGGATCAGGAGTCCTGCAAAGAGAAGCTTCTGGATCCTGAGTATATTACAATGCAAACCTTTAAGTGGCTCTTCTCTTTCCACTTAGCATGTAATCTAAACTGATGTCCTCAATCTTTGGGCTCCAGCACATCCTCTTCTTGCTGAGATTTGTATATAGTCATGACTAAGATGCATAGTCCCTGAATACAGACGCTATTTTTTTTTTTACAGCTCTCTACATGATTATCTAATCTGGTAGGAATAAGACAAGGTAAAGTTCATGTCAGCCTACCCCTCAGAGCCTCTCTTCTACAGACTATTGCCATGTTGTTCCCTCTTGTTGAGTTTCAGATAATGTTTCAAATGTAAAATGAATCAAAGATAATTCTGTACCGGTCAGCTTGAGTTAACCAGAGAACTATTTTGATGTCTGTTACCTGTCACATCTTGGCTTCCAAATAAGATAAGGTAAACAGGTTTTAAGGTGATAAGCTCCTCCATCATCTCTGATATAAATGCCTTGAGGGAAGGGGGCCAGTGAGAAGCAGTTCTGAGGACAGTGGGGTTTTAAAGGAGCATAATAAGCAGGCATAGCCTTGGAGCGGGGACTACTGAGGCTTACATTCTCACCTCCAGCTTGTTCAGATGATGACACCCATAGGCACCCTTAACCACCATGTGAGCCTCTGAAAATGGGGGCATGTTGGCTTGCCAAGTAATGGTTAGTGAGAGGTAATTGTTCACAATACAGCCTTCCTGGTGGCA
>NW_027549636.1:0-1116 GCF_008692635.1 Crocuta crocuta
TGGGTGCCCAATCCTCAGAGCAGCAGGAAGGACGTGACCAGCTGGTAGTGTAGGAACGGCCTTCTGGCCGCCATGTTGAGACAAGACTGGAGGCCATGGAGGAGATCACAACGGGGCCTGGGCTGGAGTGGGGGCAGCGAGGGCAGCACTTCCTCCTCTGTCACACTGTTGGTGAGACCTGGGAGGGCTGTGGTCAGGGGCCTGGGCCACGGGACTGACGGTGGCTTAGCATTTGAGTACAAAGTGCCATTTGGTATAATGGACACAGCTCAGTCTTGGCCATTTGTGGTTTTTAAACAAATCATGATCCCCACCTTCCAAACAATTTAGTTTTTTTTCCTAGCCAGCCCCATCACAAACTTTTGAAGCATGAAATGAATTTTGCTGGCCCCCGCCAATAGGAACCTTTCCCTAGATAATGGATTCTAGGAAATGGCTATAATCCTCCCAGGTAATGAGTGAAAGCTACACTCTCCATTTGGACCCAGCATCCCTCTTCCTGATTTATGATATATTGGTTAAAATAGTAAACTGATAGCACTCACAAAATAGTCATCAATCACCAGGCAGTGTTGCTGAAACTATAGAAAGGTTTCCAGAAGTGAGATGCTGGTAGCCAGGGGAGGAACAATTTGGCAATCCCAAAAGCATACAGCGCTGTGAAATCAAATCTGTATTTGGATTTTGAAGTCAGAGGAATGGAGCAGCTAAGGAAGGAAGGAAATGCAAGCAAGCTGATTCTCAGAGGTCAAAGGACATGCCCTCCTGAGCTCTAGACTTCAAGTCCCCCTGGCTCTCTCCGCTCAGTTTAATAGTTTGTTTCCCTTTCTAAGGTTTTGGGGGGAAATCTTTCAAATCCTGAAATGTGTAAGTATGTTGGGCTAAAACTGTGTAATACGGAGTTTTCAGCAAAGTCTCTCACAGCATAAGTGGCGCCCGCGTGTTTCAGCTAAGGTGCGTTTGCAAAACCCACGAGTATTAGTTGGTGCTGGAGAGATTCGTGTTCTAACGGTGAACTTGAGGTCTACAACACTGTTTTCGTGGAATTGCCTCTGGCCTTGTGAGTTATTTCATGGCTGTAGATTACTCATTTTCGCTGACTGAATGAACAAACCA
>NW_027549637.1:0-1116 GCF_008692635.1 Crocuta crocuta
GGTATGAGTATATACATTGTCTTGTACTTGATTTTAGAGGAAAAGCTTTCAGCCTTTTACCACTGAGTATGATATTAGCTGTGGGCTTGTCATACATGGCCTTTATTATGTTGAGGTACATTCCTCCTAAACCCATTTTGTTGACAGTTTGTAGAATGAAAGTATGTTGAATTTTGAAAATTCTATTTCTGTGTCTATTAAGGTGACCAACTAATTTGTATCCTTCATTTTGTGATGTGGTGTATCATTTATTGATTTGTGAATGTTGAACCATCTTTGTATCCCAGTGATAATGCCCACTGATCATGGTGCATGATCCTTTTAATATGCTTTTGAATTCAGTTTGCTAGTATTTTATTAAGAATTTTTGCATCTATAATCATCAGAGATATTGGCCCATAATTTTCCTCTCTTATAGGATCCTTATCTAGCTTTGTTATCATAGCAATTCTGGCCTCATAAAATGAGTGTGGGGCTGTACTCTCCTCTTCAGTTTTTTGTATGAGTCTAAGAATATTTGATGTTAATTCTTCTTTAAATATAGTAGAATTCACCTGTGAAGCCATCTGGTCCTTGGCTTTTCTTTTTGGGGAGCTTCTTGATTATTGATTCAACCCTTGCTCATCATTACTCTGTTCATATTTTCTATTTCTTTATGATTCTGTTGGTAGCTTGCATATTTCTAAGGATTTACTCATTTCTTCTGAGTTGTCCAATGTGTTGACATATAATTGCTTATAGTAGTCTCAAGATACTTTGTATTTCTGTGGTATAAGTGTATCATCTCCTCTCTCGTTTATCATTTTATTTGAGTCTCCTTTCTTTTTTCTAAATAAATCTAGCTAAAAATTCATCAATTTTACTTCTCTCTACAAAAACCAACGTAGTTTTGTTGATCTCTTCTATTACTTTTTATTCTCCATTTCATCAATTTTGGTTCTGATCTTTATTATCACCTTCTCTCTGCTAACTTTGAGTTTTGTTTAATTACTCTTTTTTCTAGTTCCTTGAGGTGTGAAGTCAGGTTGTCTGAGATCTTTCTCTTTGTATAATGTAGGCATTTATCACTATAACCTTCCTTCTTTGAACTGTTTTTGCTGTATCCCTTTAGTTTGG
>NW_027549638.1:0-1113 GCF_008692635.1 Crocuta crocuta
AGAGTGTAATGAGGGCTGCATAGCTAATATGCACCATGCATTCCACAAGCACTGCCTTCTTGTTTTACTTCTGATTTTTTTCAGTTTATTTATTTTGAGAGAGAGAGAGACAGAGAGAGAGAGCAGGGGAGGGGAAGAAAGAGAGGAGGAGAAAGAGTCCTAAGCAGGGGCTCGAACTCGCAATGTGAGATCATGACCTGAGCTGAAATCGAGTCATATGCTTAACTGACTGAGCCACCCAGGCATCCCTTAACTTACTTCTTTTAGCTGTTTAACTTTACAAGATACAAAGAGATTAAATCAAGTTTAAATGACCGCTGTCCCTTTTCTCATCAAAGAATGTGAACTACCGTCCATGAATGTGGGGCCTCCTCTCCTGTCTGCCTGGCTGGCTGGCAGGGAAGGAGAAGAATTTGCAACTTGCTGAAGGAGGAAGCTGAGTGGGGACAACCAGTAAAAACAAACTTGCTCCAAGGTGCTCTACAGGCTAAAATGTGCTCTACAACATCTAAAATGCTGTTTAACCAGAATGCCATTTTAAAAAATTCAAACGATTTTAATGATTGCAATACACAATTTTTAAAGATGCAAATAAAAAGTTTAAAATGTGAAAAAATAAAAAATTCAGTAGCTGGATTAAGGCAGATTAAACCCAGGAAATAAGAGTAATTGTGAGTTTAAAGAAAGATCAGAAATATTCAGACTAAAACAAATACATATTAAGAAAGTAAGAAAATAACATAAGAGACATGTGTGTCACAGAGTAAAAAGTCTAATAAGCAGTGTGACCAGATCCCCAGAAAGCAACCTTGCCAAAGAACCACAAGTTTAGGGAATCAAATATTTTATAATGAGCTGAAAACAAACCTGTTGAAACTTTAACCAAAAGGAGACATTATTTTTATTATACCAGACAGTAAAACATCTGCCTGTTAGTATCCCTTTCTTATAAGGCTGTTCACTATGTAAACATTTGTGAAGTTAGTAGAGAACAAAAGCACCAGAGTCCCTACTTGCAAGATGTGCAGAAACATGAGAGATCCAAGGATAACTGGCTGCTGACAAATAGAAACCTCAAATAGTTCAGCTGTTCTGTATGTATGAAAAAAAAAA
>NW_027549639.1:0-1116 GCF_008692635.1 Crocuta crocuta
TTTTTTTTTTTTTAGGTTTCTTTTCTATTTTGGATTGATTTTCAGAAGGTCCTTGATTATTCTAGTTATAACCTTTTGTTGATTTAAGGCATGGAGAATATCTTCTAGCTTATCACCCAATGTTCATTTTATCTATAGGAAAGCAACACATTTTCCTGTAGTCAAATCCATCATGTTTCTCCTCATGGATTAAGCTCTGGAAGTAATGATAAATCCTTTCCTATCACACAGACATTTCTTACATTCTAATTTATTAGTTTTATTTTTTACCTTTAATACTTAATCTATTTGGAGTTTATGTATATGGTATGAGGTAGGAATTCAATTTAATTTTTTTCCATTATGTGAAGTCAATATTTCCCACACCATTTACTAAATAATCTAGCCTTTCTCTAATAATTTGTGATTTTATCTATCACATACCAAGTTACGATATTTAAACGAAATTATTCTGGATTCTCCAAACGATTCCACTTATCTATTTGTTTCTGTACCAATATCACATTATTTTAATTACTACAGTTTTGTAATCTGTTTTAATGCTTGTAAAGCAAGACCTTCCCTTCGTTTTTCTTTTTCAAAATTGTCTTAGTAGGTCATGGGCCTTTATTCGTCCATATATATCATAGAGTTCCCCAAGTTACAACACAATCAATCTAGAATTTTTACTGGAATTTCATTGAATATACAGATAGATCACCTATACTCTTTCAAGGTTAAGGCATTATCCCATTATTTATCTGTACATTTAGGTATTTTTAAAAAATCCATATATTTGAGTTTTAGATTTAGCTCCTTAAAGGTCTTGTGCATTTTATTGGGTTGTTAACAAATTTCTAAATACTTCAGTATTGTGCAAGATATCTTATTTTTATTACATTTTCAAGAAATATATTATTATTGCTGAGGAACCCATTATTGACTTTACATTCTGATCTTATGTAAACTACTCTCATTCAATGCTCTTGCGAGGTTAATTGGATTTGTCTGTTGATTCTCTAGTTTTCTATGTTGATGATCATTTGACGATAATAACAATGTTCCATAACATGGGTGGACACTGAGGACATTAGGTTGAGAAAAGTCAGACAGAGAAAGACAAATAGTGTATGATAT
>NW_027549640.1:0-1116 GCF_008692635.1 Crocuta crocuta
AGCCTGCTTCAGATCCTGTGTCTCCCTGGTTCTCTGCCCCTCCCCTGCTCACGCTCTATTTCTCAAAAATAAATAGATGCAAAAAGTTTCAATAAAAATCACAAAAGGGAATGCACGGATATGTAGCTTTCAGAGAATCTGATTGGTGTTGGCGGCAAAAATCCAGTCCTGACTGATCATAACTGGTTGCTAAAGCTCCCACTAAGCACAAGTCAGCTACCGTAGGAACTCGAAGGCCTGTTCACACACAGTCCCAGAGATGTTTGCGGGTTGGCCCCGTTCAAAGTTCATGGCTCCACCGGGTGAGGACAGGTATAAGACCCACCTCCTGAATGGCCTCCCGGCTCCATGTGAAACCCCTGGACATCAGGGGCGCCATGTGCTTTCAACTTTCACATTCTCGGCAGAGTGGGACTTCCCTGGGGGGGAGCAACCCAGATGTCCCCCTTTTCCCTGTGAGACTGTGTCTCAGAAGAGCCTCTCTGTCTTCTAGCACTCTTACCCTAGCAGGCAATGTGATAGGATGGTCCGGGCCACCCCCTCGTCCAAGGCATCAAGCCCATGAGGAGACAGGGGAGAAGAAAAGACTCTACATCAGCACTGGTTCCTCAACTTGGGGCTACCCAGGTTGCTGCAATGGGGTTTCCTGGAAACCACAATCACACGCCCAGGATGCCCATCAGGGGCTGCAGGATAACCACATGATACAGGCTTAAGCTTCTGAGTCTCAGTGAGTCCCCAGGCTCCTGTGTCCCGGGCCTGCTGGGCACGTTAGAGAAAGCTGCAGGCAGCTGGGAATGTGAGTCTTAATATCACCAGTGATGCTCTGATAAACGGGAAACTCAGGGCCCACAAAGGAAATCCTGTGTGTTGATCCGGGAACTGGTGATGAGTGTCAGTGGCCTGGGGGTGTTTGAGGCAGGTGACCTAGAGATAAGTACTAAGAAACACTCATGGGGAAATCCCGACGCAGAGACCCACCTGGGATGCATTTTGTGTTCTGGTGCAATTTCCAGCATTAGACACTCTTTCCCACTATTACCCAGCTGGTCAATTGGACCAACGTGGGAGTGAATACGTTTGAAAGAAGACCTTTGTCCCCCTTTTCTTTACTTT
>NW_027549641.1:0-1119 GCF_008692635.1 Crocuta crocuta
GTAATCTCTTGAGTGCACTGCAAGCATATGGAGCCCTTCCTGGGCTGCTGGACCATGTAGCTGTCCACTTACATATCCCTTCAATTCTCCAGCTTAAGAATTATGTCTCAGTCCTGCAATGAATGAATGCATGGCCAGGACAAAGGGGAATTAGAGCCTGGGAACTGGTGAGGCTGAATGGTCAGTGTCAGGAAAAACTGAAGGAGGTGTGGGCCAGGACTTGGAAAAACTAGCACAAAAAAATGCCAGCTCTTCCCATGGGGGCTTATGAAAGTTACTCCCTTGATGCTACTTATGGAGAAGTAATGGCATCAGGGACTTGCTGCCTAAGGATAATATCATATGGGCAAAATGCCCCATATGCTGAAGTCCTGTCACAGAGTCTAGACAATTATGATCTGGTGTATGTGGACATGAGTGTGCATGTGGGTACAGTATCTTCTAGTCATGAAAAAGTGCCTTCTACTGCTCAGAACACTTCTAGGTCAACTGCTTTCTCACTGCCACTTGTGGGGCTGGGAAATGCCAACTTATTTTAATAATGTAAGCCACACATTCATAGGAAGGAAAATCTGCTGTAAAATGAAGTTATGTGATGCATTTCAAAACCAGGAATAAAGGACTTGTAGATCATCTGCTGTTTTAGATATCTGGGCCGCTGCTCCCCACCATGTGCATAGAGTTGAGAGTTGGCTGTACTTTGCGCTTCCCACCATTCTGGCCCATTGTGGGCCCTTCTGGTCCACTGCAGATGAAGCCAGTTCTGAGGGAGGTGGGGAGCCCATCCAGGAGAGTGGGTGGTGTTCTCCAAGCCAATTCACTCCTCCGTAAACTCTGTCCCCATATCTTAGGAGCCAAGCTAATGAAATTACAGACAGCCTGACTGTTCTCTGAAGAATCTGCCAAGGCTTTTCACCCTCTTATTTCAGGACAATGACAGAGAAAAGGTGGCAGGCATTTCCAAGCTATGTCCACTTCATGTTCTAGAGATGCTCAAACTCTGCTACTGTAGGAAAAAAGGGCACTTTCACAGGGAAACTTGAGCCAACCTCACCTGAATATCTTTCCCTGCATGCTCCTGGACATTGAGTTCATGACATTTCCTCTCTATCTTCTATA
>NW_027549642.1:0-1119 GCF_008692635.1 Crocuta crocuta
AGTTGGTTGAGCATCTGACTCTTGGTTTCAGCTTAGGTCATGATCGCAGGGTCTTGGAACAGAGCCCTGCATCTGGCTCTGCACTGAGTGGGGAGCCTGCTTAACACTCTGTCTCTCTCTCTCCGCCCCCCCACCCCTCTTCCCTGCTGACACACACACTCTCTCTTTCAAATAAAATGTATATATGTATATATATAATTAAAGATGAAACAAGTATTTCTTTCCCTTCCCAAATGCAACAGTTTCTTATATAAGAACTGTTCTTACATACCTATATGTGTGCACACACACACACATGCACACATGCACACACACATACACACACCAGTTTTGGATAAGATCATATGAATTTGCACATGCTTTTTTCATTTAACAATATTATGTAGACATCTCTCTGTGTCGACAGTTGAATGTAGGTCATTCTTTGTAAGTACTGCCTGTAGCCAGAGCCCGAGTGTGTCCTAGGGTAAGACTGCAGACTGAACTCAGTGAGTATCCTGGACCCGGTTTTCTTGGATGTGTGTGTTCCTCCAGGAGCTTCAATCCTATTAGCAAAGAAACCCATTTGAACACTGCTGTAATTATTCAGAGCAGACATAACAAGAGCCTGAGCTAGGCAGGGGAAGGAGAAGAGAGACAAATTTCCTTTTCTAAAATAACATGTGCTTCCTCTTGAGAGTCTGCCGGGCCTCCCATACCCCTGTCAGTCACGGGTCAGCCGTAAATGGGAGATGTAGGGCACAGCAGAGGGGCGGGCAAGGGAGCCCAGGGTGAGGGCCGCAAAGAGGAAGGGGAAGGGGTCTGAGCTATTAATTAAAGCTGCCAATGAACAGAAATGGGGTGGGAGGAGAATGCTGCCTGCAAGTCACACCTGTCCTGGGCAGGGCCATGTGCTACCTGCTGCCCACGCTGCTCTGAGCTTCGCAGCAACCCTGTGCTTAGACGGTGTGAGGAATCTGCGGCTCAGGGAGGGGAAGGGGTCTGTCTGGGCTCACTTAGCAAGTCAGTGACCATGCTGGGCTTCTGACCGAGGCCTGACCGCAAAGCCCTGTGTGTGTGCAGCCTCCAGGCTGTCTCTTAGTTAATGACGCTGCCCAAGGACACCAGATGGGCAGGTCT
>NW_027549643.1:0-1119 GCF_008692635.1 Crocuta crocuta
GTGGAAACTAATTTGACAATAAAGTATTTGTAAAAAAAAAAAAAGTCCCTTATGCAGGTCACATGGCTGGCGAGCAGGATAATTGCAGTGCCTTTGAAGACCAGCTCTGTGCTCTAGAGGAGTCAGAGCAGTGAGGCTGTCCAAAGCTCCTGTGTTAAGGACAGAGCCAGAAGGACCTCCCCATGATGCTCTGTGATCCCCCTCGAGGGCAGGCACATCACATCTCAGACACCAGAGCTAGGGCTTGGTCACTAGACCAGAGCTGCCCATGGAGGGCCATTCCATGATCTGGTGAAATTTTGGAAAGTGCCTGGAATGTTGACTTGGTCAAATCCTCACTGAGCTGGGTCAAAGAGGTGAATGACCTTGGTTAACTGTTAAGTGTTCCAACCACCATTTTCTTTATTTGCAAAATGGGGAAAGGAATGGTAACCAGTTCTCAGGAACCTTCTAGGGAGGCTACACTGTGTTGCAGTTTAAGCATGCAGCTTCTGATGGCCTGAGGCTCACCCTGGACCACACTTTACCAACTGTGTGACTTTGAGGAAGTTATTAGATCTTTCTTAGCCTCAGTTACTCAGCAGTACTTACTTTTACTGATACTAGTGAACCAATGGCATTGTTACAATAACTTCAACAGGATAAATATGATTGAGATGAAGGTCACGGATATATTTTTGTCTCTTTTCCTTGTGTGAAGAGTTCTTCATTATGCCCCCGTTGCATGTCATCAGTCTCAAGGAATTTAATTTAGCCAAGTACATCATTAGTAACATTAGTTAGTTATTAGTGCCCCTAAATGACAAGTATCAAGTCATCCAAGGCTCCTGCATTACATTTGGCAGTTTCAGTTATGTGGTATGAGCGCTGGTGATGCAGAACTGGATTTTGGGTCCCTGAGTTCTGGCACAGCCCCCTCAGTGAAGCAATTTGGGATTCAGTGTGTGAAACTTCTTAGGGAATCAAAAGCCTTACATTTGTTCTGTCTGCAAACTTTCTCTGTAAAAGGCCAGATAATAGAGGGACACCTGAGTGGCTCAGTCGGTTAAGCATTCAGCTAAGGTTGTGATCTCATGGTTTGTGGGTTCAAGCCCCACGTCAGTCTCTGTGCTGACAGCT
>NW_027549644.1:0-1119 GCF_008692635.1 Crocuta crocuta
TTTGGTCACAGCACTGGTTATTACCACAGTCGGGTCCACAGTCACACTCTTCCTTGTCCTCCAAGACACCATTTCCACACTCTGTATTCCTACGCAGGCGACCTTGGGGCCGAGGCTTGTTAAATAGGCAGGTCCCTTTGTGTTCCCGGAGGAACTGGTAGAAGTAGTCAGAGCTGCAGTTGCTGAAGCCACCTTCTTTGGTGATATTTTCGTGCATGAGGCACAAGTGTTTATCCTCACAAACGCAGGCTGAGTGGTCATGCCGAATACCCAAGTTGTGCCCAAGCTCGTGGGCCATGAGCGCTGCAGACAGGAGGACATCTTCATGATGGAAGGCTTCAACAGCTGCTGCAAGGCCACTTGAACAGGCGCCATTGAGAAATGCCTGTCCCACATCTCCTTCAGGATGATGTCCAACGATCATGTGGGCAACGTCGTACTTCACACGATGGGAGAGCTTCTCCTGTCTCCAGCTGTTGAAATTCCTGAGTGTAACTTGCAAGTCCGCTGGGACTTCTATGAGGTCCTCCTCGGTCCAGATCTCCATTCCAGCCAGCACCACCTCTGTGTTTATTCCCCTAGTGAAGCTGTTGGCCAGAACGGTGATGTCCATTACCCTCTGGACTGTCTCACTGACGTTACTGCCCCACATTTGGAACCGCTGGTTGTCGACCACGACAAACATCTCCACGTACTTGGTGTGTGACCACGAGGAGGGCAGTGCCTGTGGACTGCGAGGCTTCCGGCTCGCCTGGTGCCGGCTGGCAGACACCACTTGGCTGCCTTTGGAAGTGACCCCACAGGAGACTCGAGCTTGGTGTGCCATGGTGTACAACACATGTTCAAAGTGTTTTGAAGTGTCCTTGGGCTTAATGCCATAGGGATTCCCCTCCTTAATGAGGATGCCCCTGAGGCCTGAACAGGTGTTAAGAGAAACAAAAGAACCTGGGACTCCTTCTATGTAGCCCTCATAGTGACAGTCATGTGAGATGAAAGGCATTTCTTGCCGCAGGACACCACTGTGGTAGCTGAAGACTGGAAAATTCTTCACAAAGTAGTCTCTCTTCACCTTCAGGTGAATCACCCATTTCTGGTCCTGCATAAATATCATATAGGATG
>NW_027549645.1:0-1122 GCF_008692635.1 Crocuta crocuta
GGCTCCTTGGGGCCATCTCCTTGGGGTTGTCCCCAGGTGGGCAGAGTGCTCCCCCCATCACCCTCCGGACATACGGCTGAGTCTGGCATCTAGAAAGATCTGTGGTTTCAGAGGTTTGGGGGAGGGGAAAGGGGACCACGACCAACTCAATCCAAACACCTGGATCTACAGAAATACAACAAAGAGAGTGAATTAAGACATCTGAAAAAAATACTCTGAGGAATTCTGCTCACCCACATGGCCCACTGCTTCTCGTTAAATTGCTACAGCTCTCCATATTAACATATGCAAATCCAGCCCTGTGCATGGTGACTTAGGATAGAAAGGCAAGTCCTGACCACCTCCTTCCGCCCCAAAATTGGTCAAAGGAGTCCCTGTGGGATGAAGATATCTCACTAATTCCATTTTACTTCTAACTGAAACAACAGTGTCGAGAGTCGTAGCCATGGGACGGTCTGTGTCCTTGGGAAACAGATGAGAGGGCTTCAGGGGGAAAGGAGGGAAGCTGATCCTATAGGGGCTGCCTCTTCTATGAAGTCGTACTGGTCATTTTTCATCAAATTTTCCTGGACACCCACCATGTTCCAGGGTCCATACCGCGCACTGGGGCCACAGAGATAACCAAGACATGGGCCTAGCCCCAGACTGCTCGAGATCTGGTGGAGGAGAAGGAGGAAACCAGAGATTATAATGAGTAACTGTTGGAGGAGGATATGTTTGGTCATGGGCGATTTTCCTCTGGGACCTCCAGGTAAAGCTAATTGGATACTGGGGACCTGACACTCAAAAGCGAAGTTTTGATGAGAAGTAGAGACTTTGGAATTATCAGCATAGATGTGGTGGACAAGCCACTTGGAGAGAAGAGTGGAGGGCTGAGAGCCATTTTGCAGGAAGGGGGTGATGTGGGCTTCCAAATCTTTCGTAGAGCCCGGTTTTCTATTTCACTTCCTCCTGAGGTCATTCCTGACCACATCCCTTCCTCCTGGCCACCTCTTCTCTCTTACTTTCCCCCTTTTCCCTTTAGCCTGCTTGTTATTTACTGGTCCACAAGGCGATCAGAACTGGATAGCAGGTAAGGATGCCCTGAGGACAGGGACAGTGTCCCTCTTGTTTTCCAGCTCC
>NW_027549646.1:0-1122 GCF_008692635.1 Crocuta crocuta
GATAAAAGAGAAGGTAGAAAGTCCTTGAAATGCCAAGCAGCCACAGAAGCCTTAACTATTATTCCCTTGCTTGGCATGCATTTTGAGTTCTGCCCTGTAATGGCACATTTTGTAACTCACTGGTCAAAGTGGAGCAGTTCTTATGTAACAGAAATAAATTGTTCTAGGGGAAAAAAAGACATCCCTCCACTTTATTTTCCCTGTCTTTTCTAGTTGATTTGTAGTGGTCCCTGGCTCCCAAAGGAGTTGAGACAGCAAGTAGGTCCTTCCAGTCCTCCATGAGATAAATTCTTAACTAAGCATTTGCAGTGGAGAAAAGGACAAAATTGGGTTCCTTCTGCTTAGGGTTTCTTTCTCAGGGTTGCCTCTTAGACTTTTACATGTGGGCTACAGCAGAGCTGGTCATTATTTCAGCAGTGAGTCTTTAACTCTGTTCTGGGCGATAACCAATTCAACACTTGTGCATCTGGGAGGATTCCTTCTTGAATGCCACAGGCCAAAGGTGAAGGTCAGAGAAGCTTTGCCTTTCATCTCTCTGTGCTTTTATCTCTTCTGCAAAAGACACGCAGATTCCAAGAAAGCACTAGGGGAGTTGTCTTCACCCTGGAGGACCGGAGTGGAGGGGAGGGGAGGGAAGACCCTGATGGTGGCAATAGCTATGCCTGAGGCTAGAAAATCCTGGGACCACATCAAAGTGATCAGGCCTAACTGATCAGGCTAGTGATCAGGCTAGTCCCTGAACCAGTCCAACTTCCCAGGTCATGGGTGTAAGCAGCCTTTTGATGTAGGAGCCAAACCTTACAAACCTTGGCCTAGAAACCCTGCTAAGCCTATTCCAGAGCCTCTGAGTCCTCTCTGTCTTTCCTTCAAGAATCTGTGTGTCACTGGATGGTGGTTCTGAGGGCTTTGTTTTTCACCCCTTTGCGGAATAGTCACCGTAGCAGGCCCGAGACAGGTCTTCTTAGAAAGGTGTGTTTGCAAGCTCAACTCTTAGCTGACACTTGGGAGCTTAGGTTTTGGGGGTGTTCTCACTTTCCCCAGGCTGGTAAAAGAGGCTCATTGGGCCTAGACTATGCAAGGGGTATGATTTATGCTCAACATCTGCTTTCCTTCTGGGAGTTT
>NW_027549647.1:0-1122 GCF_008692635.1 Crocuta crocuta
TGAGGTCTGATTGACAAAAATTGCACATAATTAGATTTTACGTCACGATATTGGTTTGTTTTGTAATGTGTGTTGCAAGATGATGCTTGAATGTACATGTTCTTCTTGCAATGGTCACCGCGGCCAGTGGAACGAACACGCCTCCCACCCCACAGAGCTGGGTGGGAAGAGCACCTATGTGTTTGGGATATGTGGTCTGTGTACTTGATCACCGCGTGCTTTTGTGTGGAGGTATGCTCCCCATTGCCTCAGTCTCTCTGACCTGATGGGGGTCCCAGCCCCGCGGGGATGTCCTTACCCGCCCCCGGCCCCAGCTGCACCCAGGCTGGGGGGCTGGTCCACAGCGGCTGTCCGTGTCTTTCTGCAGATACGCTGTCCCCAGGGCCCTAAGCATCCCACCTCCACCGGCCAGCAGGGCGGCTCAGGGGTCCCACAGTCCGTACCGCCCCAACCAGTAGACCAAAACTCCAGTGAGATAAGGGGTGTGTCTGCCAGTGCGTGTGTTAGAGAACAGAGCCCGGCCTTCTCCTCCGGGACTCTACTAAAGCTCTATTTCCTCTCTGACTGCCTTTCTTCGTGTGCCTCCTGGGGGAATATCTCTTTCAGAGCAGAGTCCCATCATCTCAGACTCTCGGAGGCGATGCTGACCCTGCGCAGTCCACTTGCACTGCTTCTGCGATTCTTGACCTTTGGATCGTGAGCCTGCGACTTCAGACTGACGTCCACTTCTGTGGCCCCTCGAGGGTATAATGACGGAAACACCTTAAATAGCAGGGTTTTAAAAGCTAGTGAAATAAAGTCAGAATTACAAAAGAAATTTACATTTGTTGTGAAAGGAAGGATTTGCTCTGTCCATCAACATTGTCACAGTGCCATCTAATGGAAACTTGAAATAAGTGCGTACTTTAGAAAATCAAGAAAATGGAGTTTAAGTTAATGAGATATTCTATCAAGGTATATCAGAAGCCATTTTTTCTTCCAAATTTGTGCTTTTTTCCACTCAAATTAGGATGCATATGTTTCAACTGATTATAATTTCAATTGGATAAGGAAATACACGTGATAAGTCATCCACATTATTTTTCTTTTAAATTGCCATGAAAATCATAAAGATACTTGAAA
>NW_027549648.1:0-1123 GCF_008692635.1 Crocuta crocuta
AAAAAAAAAAAAAAACCAAAAAAAAAAAAGAAACCATTTAAAATTTTTGTCACCAGCAAAATTTTTCACTAACTGGTTATATAAAACATAATTCTTGTGTTGTTAAACTTCAGCCTTAGAAAACTCAGTCTCTTTCATTATCATCTACCCCAATCTGAAGGAATTGGGCAGCTAGTTTGGTTAAAGCCAGTCTTGAGGATTAGTAGTATTACTTTATTTTAGAGTTCCAGACCTAGGCCCTGACGGAAGGTTTTAGAGAAAGAAAGTTATGTCTGTAACTGAATTGATAAGGTTTAGTACTGTGCTTTGCACAAGGTAGACTCTCAAAAGCATTTATTGGCTCGGAACTGATGTTAAAGGTGGTTGTCCTGCCCCTGTGCCTGCACTGCAGACGCAGCTGGGTTCCCTAGCTGACTCTGTACTGTACACTACTTAATAGAAACACAAACTGGGAAATTGTGCCACTGGCCCAGCTGGAGCGATGTTTGGTGTGTATGCTAGTGCCTCACTTCAGAGAGGTAGCAGCTAGGTATGTTTTGCCTTAAGCAAAGCAAATACCTGGATTTACAGAAGTGGAAGTGGTTGTTCACAAAAGAATTCTTGCCATGGAATTCTTTCAGATACCAAGCTCTCCTAGTATGTTTGTGGTTATTTCATTTACACAAAACTTTTCAGGAACTCCTGTGTTGTTTAAAACAAGATATATCTATACTGATGTCTCAGTGAATGAGTCTGTTTAAGCACTTATCAGGGCTTCCACACAATTATTTATTTTGCCCTAGTTGATCTTGTTGTTTGCTGCCATTGGCATGAAACAGCCAACTGTGGCTGTTACAGTTGTTCTTTCATTCAATTATAACTTGTAAACCAGTGATTCCCAACCTTTTTCAAGTTAAGATACCTTACCGTTGCTTATTTGATTTTATGAAACTTGTTCCTTTTTTTCTCCTTAAAAGAAAATAAAGCTTTATGACATATTTATTTTTTTAATAAAACTAAGCAAAAATAAAAGTTCTGGTAATTCTTTAAAACTTTTTGTTGTTGTTTTGGTTCCATTTACGATGATTGAATTCAGCACATAGTGGATGATCTGTAAGTGCTGGTTGATTGGTTGAATGGCTGT
>NW_027549649.1:0-1116 GCF_008692635.1 Crocuta crocuta
TTATTCACTTTGCAAGTCGAGAGGATCTAGTGTGCTCCCGTTCACTGATAGATGCCATGACCACAGATTCTAATTTTTTCTGCCAAGCTAAGCTTCTCTCAACCATTTACATTTCTGTTTGTCTGAGGAAATTCTTTTTCTTCCCGTTCCCTTTAGCTCTTTCAGGAATGAGTACTTCTAAATTTTTTGTGGTTCACAAAAACCACTATTGTACCTTAACAGTTGGCATTCCTGCCCCCTTTAAGATACTTACGGAAGCTGGAATGAGTACATTAATTAATAAAGATTGATTGAAAGGCTCATCTGTGCTGAGCATGATCTTGGATGCTGGCAATATCATAAAGAATGAGAAAAACCTGTCTTGGTCCTTACAGAGCTTCTGGGGAGAGGAAAGATTTAGATGAAATAACACCCCACAAAAACAAAGGAGAATAAATAATTGTAAGTTGTACAAGGTAGCACATCCCCTGGGGCTTTACTTTAGAGAGAGCATTTCTGAGGGATGGTCCCAGGATGAGAGTACATGGTGGGCAGGAGGCAGTCACTTGGGCTGGGGCACTCCAGACCAGGGCAAAGGCAAAAGTCCCTGAGTGAGGGATGAAAAACTGGGTGCATTTGTGGCAGGGAAAGGAGGCCAGGACAGGTGAGGAGTCATGAGTTGGGGAAGAGTGGTTTGTGATGAATTTGGAGAGAAATACAGGGCTCTGTAGGGTATGGTAAAGACATTGGGTTTCATCTAACTGCAGTGGGATGACTTTGACAGTTTTAAACTGGACGGTGGTATGATATCTTTCCCATTTTAAGTCATGTTTGCTCAACTGTGGTGCGTGGCTAAGAGGAGGAAGATGTGGCAGATGGTAAGTCACTTAGAAGGTTGTAACCATGAGCGACATAAGACCAAAATGGCGGTAGCAGATATGGGGAGAAGTAGACAGGTTCACAGTGATGTATCTTACAGCTAAAGTTAACTAGAACTGCTACAGATTTAAATGTAGTAATTGCAAGAAAAAGAGTAATTATTAAAACTCTTAGGCTTCTGGAAAGAGGACACTGTAGTATATGGGTTAAAAACAATGGCCATTTGAGGCACCTGGGTGGCTCAGTCGGTTAAGCGTC
>NW_027549650.1:0-1120 GCF_008692635.1 Crocuta crocuta
TTTTTTTTTCTCCCTATCTATGAAGTTTTCATTGTTTAAGTAAAGGTTTCTGTAAGAGGAATGAAGTGATGCTCCTTTGCTATTCAGAAGAGAGAATCAAGCTGATGACTTGTAGGCTGGGTGCCTTGGCTTATCACAGGCATATTCAGCAAAGAGCCAAACACACACCACATTTGGGCATATAGCCTTTTTCCCAACACTATCCGTAAACACTCTGTAATAATCAAGTGTTTTCATATCACTGAATTATCAGAGTATGGAACCTTCTACTAGCAAGTTCCGAACCCTGCAAGGGAAGGATGCCAGACAAGAAAAAAATAAGGGAAAAACAGTGGCAGATAATATTACCAGATAAAGGCTTTGAAAAAATCCTTACGATAACGAGATTGGGGGCACCAGAGTGGCTCATTCAGTTGAGCACCCAACACTTGATTTCAGCTCAAGTCAAGATGCCCAGGGTTGTGGGATCTAAGCCCCACGTTGGGTTCCAGGCTGAGAGTGGAGCCTGCTTGGGATTCTCTCTCTCTCCTCTCTCTCTCTCCTTCTGCCCCGTCCCCACTCATGCACGCCCTCTCTCTCTAAAAAATAAAATATAATAAAAAAATTTTAATATAACAAGATGAGCAGTTAGACTGAAAAACTAAAGGTTCATTTTTTTCTTAAGCCAGTGACCCTGTACACTCTATGTGATCAACCAAAATGCGACCATCCTGATGCTAGAGATGACAGAGCTCCGTTAGGCAGGACTGCCCCCAAAGTCAAAGCTATTTAAAAAGCAGGTGAGTAAAGCCCTGGGTTTTAGCGCTCTGTCCTTCTGGCTCCCCAGGGAGGTACTTCTTAGTAACTCAACATTCTGAACACGAACACCAAACACTCTTCTAAGGTGGTGTATCTCTTGGATCATCTTCAGAGGGGTACATTTCATTGATGCCAAGTGCACTGCTCCCTGGCACTTTGACCCCTCTGAAGTCTTCCTACTCCTGAAGGCTGGACTTTTTGTCTGAAACTCTTACCATGCCAGCGTGTAATTTGTTAGGTCAATTACACCATTTTCATGCCGCAGTAAGTGCCCGTATTCGAACGCGGACCTACCAAACAGGCACAGTGCACTGTCAGCACA
>NW_027549651.1:0-1123 GCF_008692635.1 Crocuta crocuta
CCCCTGCCATTAAAGTGCTAAAACACCCAGTGTGGGTTGCCAAAATTGGAAGAATTCTTATTGGTTTTCCATAAACAAAAGTACCTTCATAACAGAGATTGTGGAATTAGACCGTGAATGACAGAGAAGCTGTCCACTGGCAGTGCTCAGGGGAAACACACGGGCAGAGGTGATAAGCAAAGATCTACATTCGCAAAAATAAAGAGCACAATGTGGGCATGGAGAAGACTCAAACTTTCTGAGTCAAAGCATGAACACAAGCAGGATTTGAAGACAAAATGGGAATTTTTCCAAAAGATTTGGTTTGCAGGAGGCTTTGAGTGCCAAATTTAGAGGATTGGATCCACACATTCTGGGAGATTCTGGAATTTCTCTAATTTTATTTATTGGAGAGATTGTGTATGAAGGAGCATGTTTTTATAAGAGCTTTACTTGAAAGATGATGAATTGGACAAGACTGTGGATGGCAGGTTAGAATTGGGAAAGACTGGAGGCAGAGAGAACAATTGATAGTTTGTGCAATGGTTTAAGCTGAGATGTAATGAGGATTTGGAAAAGTCTAAGGGTGGTGGGAGTGGAGGGGGAAGGAGGCTGACATCTCCCAGCCTTTTCATCATAACCACATGCTCCATCCCTTGACTCTTTTGTTGAGTAACAAGATATAATATTCCTAGTCGCAGCTCCAGTTGGTAGAATTCACAGCTGCAAAAGATTCACTTTTCTCTTTCTCAACTTCCACTGTGGTAAAATGGAGCATTTATTACCCTGAGCAGGTTGTACATATCTCTGCTTTTCTCATTAGCTGGGAAGAAAATATGAATTGGTGAAAATACAGCTACAGTGCATCTAAAAAGAACATCATATATCTTAAATAAAACTTACTGAATATTAGAGATGGATGAGATATGGCCTACTGGAAAGAGCCCTAACATGGGAACCAGAAGGTTGGAGTTTTTGCAATGTTTTGTCTCCATCTATCTGTGGCTTTGGGACGGCCACAGTTTACTCTTTTTGGGCTTCCGTGTCCCTCCGATCAAAGGGTGAGGTTGGGGTTCTGTAGATTTACAACTTTTCCCAGTGATAGAGCCCTTGGTTCAGCTAAGTCCTTGTGAGGAATCCAAGA
>NW_027549652.1:0-1123 GCF_008692635.1 Crocuta crocuta
CTTTGTAACTGAGTTCGTCCTCCTGGGGCTTTCACAGAATCCCAGTGTTCAGAAAATAGTATTTGTTGTATTCTTGTTCAGCTACATTGCAACTGTCGGGGGCAACTTGCTAATTGTGGCAACCATCAGCAGCAGCCCAGCACTCCTGGGCTGCCCCATGTACTTCTTCTTGGCTTTCCTTTCCTTCCTGGATGCTTGCTTCTCTACTGTCATTGCCCCAAAGATGATTGTGGACTCCCTCTATAAGAAGAAAACCATCTCCTTTGGAGGTTGCATGACCCAGCTCTTTGCCGAACACTTCTTTGCTGGGGTGGAAGTGATTGTCCTCACAGCTATGGCCTATGACCGCTATGTGGCCATCTGCAAGCCCCTACACTACACAACCATTATGAACTGGAGGCTCTGTACCATTCTGATGGGTGTAGCTTGGATGGGGGGTTTTCTGCATTCCATGATACAAATTCTCTTTACTTTCCAGCTTCCCTTCTGCGGCCCCAATGTCATTGATCACTTCATGTGTGATTTGTACCCATTACTGGAGCTTGCCTGCACTGACACTCACATCTTTGGCCTCTTGGTGGTCGCCAACAGTGGGTCTATCTGCATTATAATCTTCTCTTTGTTACTCATCTCCTATGTTGTTATTTTGCTCTCTTTGAGAACCCATAGTCCTGAAGGGCAGCGGAAAGCTCTCTCCACCTGCGGATCTCACATTGCTATTGTGGTTTTGTTCTTTGTCCCTTGCATATTTGTGTATGCACGACCTCCATCTGCTTTCTCTTTCGATAAAATGGTGGCTATATTTTACACCATCCTAACTCCCTTGCTCAATCCTTTGATTTACACCTTCAGGAATAAGGAAATGAAAAATGCCATAAGGAAAATGTGGAACAGAATAATGGTAGTTTGTAGTGACAATTAAAACATTGAAGTTTAAAAAAAATGGTAAAGAGTAAAAGAGTCAAATTCCCTAGACAAAACCTTTGTGTGTTTGGATCTGTTTGATAGGAGCTAATGTAATGCAATTTTAAAAACCCAGTAATATGGATCACGAAAAATGTTTTCACACTTAGATCACTTATCGACTCTGAATTGGTAACACAGTATCTTCATAGTAAATTTA
>NW_027549653.1:0-1125 GCF_008692635.1 Crocuta crocuta
GCACCAGGCGGAAGGTCTCGGGCCTGCAGGGGGGAGGCAGAGGCGCGAGGAGGGGCCGGCTTCTGGATCTGCTCTGAAGGCAGAGCTTTGCTGCTGGACGGATCTTGGAGTGCAGGGGGAGGGGGGGAGGGCAGGACAAAGGCACCGTTTGGGGCCTGGGTAGCTGAGGGCCTGGTTTGCCGGTTCCTGAGGCGGGAAGACCGTGGGAGGAGGGTATGCGGATAGTTCCGGGCATCAGGCTGGCTGGACGCGGACGGACGGACAGACAGACTAAAGGGCTGTGTGTGGCAGCAGAATGTGGGGGCTGGGGGAGGGGGTTACAAATCCTATCGACCGAGATACAACATACATCCACGAAGATGCAGAAGTCCTGGGTGTCCAGGTCAGGACCCAGAACATTCCTAGCCTCTGCAAGTCCTCAAGCAACCCTTCCAAGGTTAGCGATAACCATGACCTTGACTCTTAACAGGCTCCTCATTTTTCTGGGGTTGGCACTCTTTATATGAAGGGAATCGTACAGGGTAAACCCTCTTCTGCCTGGCTTCTTCCACTCAGCATGGGGTGAAGAGATCCGCCCGCTCTGGTCACACGCGTCTGGTGCCGCTCGGCTGGGCCCGGCATCGACGTGCCGATCTTCCCCTGCCGGACGTTGGGGCCTTTTCCGCTTTCGGAGCTTACGGACAAGCCCATGTCTGTTGACGAGCACACAAAGGGCTCTGTGACTTTGCCGGGTCACCGGCCGGGAGTCCCTTCAGCCCTAGCAGACACGCTGATGCGGGTCCGAAGTGGCCACATCCCCCCTCCCCCTCCAGCGACGCGTGAGCCAGCCCAGTGCTCCAGAGCCTCCTGCGTAGGGATTTCCTGTCCCTTCCATTTCGGCCATTCGGTGCGGGCGCCGTTTCGCCGGGGATTTAATTTGCCAGACTTTTTTATGTTTGCAGGTCTTTGTCCTACCGGCATCTGGGAGTTCTTTCGCTATTCTGAATCTGCGTCCGTTGTCAAATGTATGCGTTGCAATGTCTTCTTGCACACGTAGCTTGGCTAGGGATGGCTGGGGCACAGGGGACCTTCGCACGGCTCCCGAATGACCACAGGCCTCCCCAGAGACTCTTCCATCCAAGTAAC
>NW_027549654.1:0-1125 GCF_008692635.1 Crocuta crocuta
CCTCCGCTCCTCTCCCTGTGCATGGAAGGGGTCCTCTCAGGAGGGGGAGTGAGGCGGGTTCAGCCCCTGGACGTCTCACCTCGTCCTGGGCGAAGAGAGGTTAAGCATTTCCCCAGAGAGGGACAGCTTCCTGCCCAAGGTCACACAGCCCTGACGCTCCAAGGGTCTCGAGTCCCCACCTTCCTGAGTGGGTGAGGTTCCTACCCCAGCCCCAAAGCTGACCCCTGGCTGCCTCCTCCTTCCCACTTCTCAGGAAAAAAAAAAAGAAGAAAAAAAAAGCACACAAACACACACGTATACACACACACACCAGGAAGCATCCATCATAGGCTGTCCAACCAGGCCGGAGGGCCAGGGGTCAGCAGGGAGGTGACCTTGAGGTCTCGGTGGGGACCGGGATCCGGAGGGGCTGGGGGCGAGCGGCTGGAATGTTTCCCACCCTGAGATTTTCCTGCATCAACCCAGGAGGGCGCCCTGGCCCTGCCCCCAACCTCCTTCCTCTCTTGACATAGATTCCGGGCGAAGGATGGACAGAGGGGGGGTGGGGTGTGCCACCGACAGGAGCCACCAGCCCCAGGGATGAAGGAGAGGCGGGTCAGACCTACAACATGAGGGACCCTGGCTGAGGGCACCGAGGGCCTGCCGGGGAGTCACGCGGCCCGGGCACTCGGGGTTCGGTGCCTCCCGCAGCCTCGGCTGCCCTGCCCAGCAGCTGGACCCCAGCCCGGCCTTGGCCGTGAGAAGCCCTTGGCCCCAGGCCCTGCCCCGGGTCTTTCCTCCCCCACGCGCTGGGGACTCAGCCCTTCCTTGTGTTAAATAGAAACCTCTTTATTCTAAGTATCGTACATTCCTTAATACGTTGGACAGGGGCCAGACCTTGAGGTGAGGGGAAAGGGGGGGAGCTGGGATACTTCTCTAGAGCCTTCCAAAACGCCACCCCCGCCCGCTGGGCTGGGCGCTGGTGTTGAGCATGAGCTTGGTGGCCTTGGCAGAGTCCTTGATCCTTCCGGCCCTTTCTCTTCCATACAGGGAGCGTGGGGGGGGGGGAAGCCAGAAGGTTCCGGAAGATCTTTCCATCCTAGGTGGTCTGTGTTCTCAGGCAGGGAGTCAAGAGGGGGCCGTACA
>NW_027549655.1:0-1123 GCF_008692635.1 Crocuta crocuta
GAAATCAAGAATGGGACATTTAACTGACTGAGCCACCCAGGTGCCCTGGAGCGGGAGGGAATAAGACTTTAAAAATGGAAGTCATGGAAGAAAAATGAAGTTATTGTGTAAAATAAGCCAAGAAGCAGAAGCCGAAGAATATTATTTAAAAGATGAAGGTTTAACTGTCATAAGAAATATGTTAAGAGAGTCTATAGTCATTGCTTTTGGGGAAATGTACTGGGGATTAGGGTGGAAATTAGGTAGGGGCCTGCTGACTCTCTTTATAAGATTTGGTTTTTTAATTTAATTTTTTTTACGTGCGCATTACTTTGATAAACATTTTAAAAATAAGGATTCCAAACTGCATCTATCAAATGGCGTCACTGTCCACACATGCGTGTAGAGCAGCCATTTCTCTCCCACCCAACCCTTTAAAGCACGTGACATCCGGCAGCTGCCAGAGGGAATCAAGGACATGAACCCCAAGCTCTCCAGCCTCGCCCTCTTTCTGGCACCCTCTGGTGTGGGTCCTCCTCACACTCTGACCCTTTCAAGTGTCTTCCCGGCATCTGACCATGTAGAATCGGCTCTCATCTTTATCCTTTCTCGGACTCGAGGGAAGAGGCGGGCTCCTGCAGTTCTGACCTCGGGCCAGCACTGGGCACCAGCCTGCACACCCGCCCTGGCTCTTACTGCTCTAGGTCACCGCAGAGACCACGCCTCCCCCACGGAACTCAGCACCCACCACAATTCCATGGCGTCAAACCACCAGGGCAGCACCTTGCCCCCCAGACACCTGAACACACGCGGATACAACGTCTTATGCAGTGGCGCTGCGAGAGGCCACCAGGTCACTGCTCGGGACCTCGCTGCCCCGGGTACTGACTCAGGGCCGAGTCCCTTGCCCAGAGGTGCCCGTGGTGGCGGCAAGCTGCTTTGTCCAAGGTTCCCCCTCCCTGAGGGAACTCATGTTTAAAGACTGGCCGAGGAGCCCATCTCGCTTCTTTCAACTTGAGATGACTCCGAAGACTCGCCCAGCCCACCTAGAGCCTTCCATGGGGCTGGCAGGGGTCCCCGTGGCAACCACATCACCGTCCAGCCTCTTTCTCTCGTGAAAATTTAGGAAAGGAAACCTCGTTCA
>NW_027549656.1:0-1118 GCF_008692635.1 Crocuta crocuta
CTGTGTCTCCCTCTCTCTCTGCCCCTCCCCCTCTCATGCTCTGTTGCTCTCTGTCCCTCAAAAATAAATAAACATTAAAAAATGTTTTTAAAAAGAATCAGGCGCTTAATTGACTGAGCCACCCAGGTGCCACTTCTTTTTTTAAGATTTATTTTTAAATAATCTCTACACCTGACATAGGGCTTGAATGCATAACCCCAAGATCAAGAGCCTCATGCTCTAACAACTGAGCCAGCCAGGTACTCCAGTATTTTCATTTTTATACTGAGAGTTATCAATATATAACTGAGAGTTATATATATATTTTTTTTAGTAGCAGAGGGACCCCAAAGGCCAAAGTGCCTAGGACACATGGAGGTCACAATGTGGCCCTGGCTATAGCCAGGCCTCAATAGAGCCCAGTGGAGCCACATTGACTCCATCCTTGGGCACTGAGGCCCTGAGTCCGTGGCAAGCCCCTTGTATGGTCACAGGACCCTATGACTTCGTTGGCGGGTACCATGAAGTCCCCTCCATAACACACTCACACACACATGCAGATGCTGATCCAGATCTGCTTGTTTACCTCTACTGATGGGGATCTTACCATCTCCCAAGGCCACCCACTCACTACTCTGCCAGATCCATTACTAGATTTTGTGCTGAAAGTGACCTGTTTGGACATTTGGTCCATTGGTCCTGGGTCTATCCTGTATTGCACACGGGACATTCATGCATTTAGCACCATTACATGCCGGTTTTCTGCCAGGCACTCTGCCAGGCCCTGGGGATGCTAAGATGAGGAAGGCACGCCCCCCTGTCCTCAAGTTGTTTGGTCTTAGCGGGGAGACAGACAAGTCACTGGTTATGACACACACTGTTAAGCAGAGAGATGCTGTGCCCGCTGCCTCGTTGGCTCCTCTCCGTCAGAGCTGGGTGACCTCTCTAGGCCTCAGTTTCCTCATCTGTAAACAGGGCACTAACAGCACACACCTCCCATCTCTGAAGGAGTTGCCGTGAGAAGGAAGTGAGTTAATATGTGTAAAGCACGTGGTGCCTCAACAAAGCATGTGCTCGGTAGAAGGCTGGAGTGGCACGGCGCATTACTCCCACAGTGGGGGCACAGAGGAGGGAGCCAT
>NW_027549657.1:0-1123 GCF_008692635.1 Crocuta crocuta
CTTTAGGAGCCCAAGACAGGTCTTCCCCAAGCCTGAGTGAGTTAAGGCTATGGAGACCTGACATCCTAGCCATTGGCTCAGATACCTAGTGACCAACTCTCTATCAGAGTTTTCACAGAGAGCTCCATGAAAGTACAGGAAGGCCCCTCATCCTTGCTCTACAGTATCTTATTTTAGGCCTATTAGGGTAGATACATAGGTATTGTCTTCTTTTCTCCCAACAAGTAGACAATGGCTGTTTGGCTGGCAGGAAATTGTGGCTATAACCCAGGAGAAGTTGGCTGTGGTTGACTCTCATTTTTCTGCCATAGTCATTTGGGACATTTCAGCAATCTTTGGAATTTATATTCATGCAGGCATGCGTACACACACAGAAATATTCATTAGTATTGGTTACAAAGGCCTGGACACTAGGGGCATGTGACACTAGGGCGGGGATTGGGATCAAGGCTAGGGTGGGGACAGCTAAGCATCAAATTTTGAGCCAAGCTGAAGAGCACAAATAATGCCCACTTGGAAGCCAGAGGTAACACCTGATGTCAGAATCATAGATCCGAGAATGGGAGTCTGGTGGAATGGGATCAATGCACAAGCAGGTTGAGAGTGAGGGGGTGGCTCTGGGCAGCTGCCTGGAACATGGAGTGGTGGTTGGCGAGCCAGCACGGTTGTGGTTCAGGGGTGGGTCAGGCTGGCTGCAACAGCTATGGGCAAGGTGTATAAAACAGGATAAAGTTCATGCCCTCAACAAACTTAACACATCACAAATAGAAGAGGAGTCGTGGACATAAATAGTTTTCATATGAGAGGGGCCAAGGGAGCCTCATCCTGGTTCCGAGGGGGCTTCCTGGAGGTGGTAGCATTTTAGAGAAGCCTTGGAGGTGGAGGTTAGATAAAGTTTATCTTGTGTGGGTGACAAGACAGAGGGGTACTTTAGTAGAGCTAAGCTGTGAATACAAGGCTGTGTTCCAGTTGGCTAGAAATTGGATCGGAAGAGACTAAGGCCCTATTAACCCTTCTATATGCCAGATTCTGTACTAGAATTTACTTCCAGTTAAGTTTTTTTAATTTTATTTTTTAATTTAAAAAAAATATTTTAATGTTTTATTTATTTCTAGGAGAGAGA
>NW_027549658.1:0-1126 GCF_008692635.1 Crocuta crocuta
TTTATTTATTTATTTATATTTGTTAAAGAATGTACTTCTAGAAATCGACAATAAAAATATCGAATCCCTTTTCAAGAGTGTTCCATCCACTGGCATACGGATTCAAACACTACAAGCACTCATTGTGATTCTTAGCTGCACATATTTCTTTTTTTCATGTTTGTTTGTTTGTTTAGAGCACCAGCAAGGGGAGGGGCAGAGAGAGAGAATCCCAAGCAGGCTCCACGCTCAGCACTCAGTGCAGAGCCTGATAAGGAGCTTGATCTCATGACCGTGAGATCACGACCCGAGCCAAAATCAAGAGTCTGACGCCTAACCGACTGAGCCACCCAGGCACCCCAGTTGCACATATTTCTACCAGAAGTCTGGCTCTATTCTGGTGGGTGGATCAGATAAGGAAGACTCGGAAATAGAATTATAATTCTTCCTGGGGCAATTCATGCTTTATTTTGAGTTGCCACTGAGTGTCATCACTATGCAATTGTTTGTAAAGAGAAACCCCCACTATAGGAAGCCTGCCCAGAGCTGGAGCTCCAGACCAGGACATGCTATGCCCCTCTTGCCTGGGGAGGCAGTTGAGTTGTAGAGATGGGTGGAAGTGTTTGGTAGCCTCTGCCCAATAGAGTGTCAAGGGTTTCTCGTCATTTTCTAAGACCTTAGAGGTCATGTCAACCCATCCTAAGATTCAATACTGGATCATTACAAAAAAACTTAAAAGAGATGACAGACAGAAGCCTGGCAATAGGCTGAGAAGAAATGGGATATTTTGCATTCTTTCTTTTCTGTAATATCGTTTGTTTTATTCCCCCTGAAATCTATGAATGTTTGCAGCTGGATGAGCCTTGTAGCTTCTCAATACATTGGACCATGACAGTATAGTGTCAGGGGAAGAGTTCTTAATCGACAGGTAGAGGTACCTTGGGAACTCATACCCACCTAGTCCGCATTGGTCCTGGGCACCTTCCATGCAACCTGGAACTGCCCCCATCTCCACGCAGCCGAGGACCAGAGGAGGGACATCACATCTCAGTCCGGTGATCTCCCTTCTCCCTCCTACCTTTACAAACTGTGCCAGTGCTCCCCTCAGAACAAAACAAATAACATAGTGGCTACATCTACCTCCAAA
>NW_027549659.1:0-1126 GCF_008692635.1 Crocuta crocuta
TCTCTCTCTCCTAGAAATAAATTTTTAAAAAATAAATAAATAAAATAAAGGGAAAAGACACCGATAGGTTCTTAAAAGTGTCAGAAGACCATCTTGACTGAATTTGCTTACGGCCTTGGAGGGGGACCTGCACCCCTTGCTCCCTTGGGGAGCTAAGAAACAATAAAATAAAGGAACGCTGTACTTGCATCCCCACATCACTGCTCCCCAGTCATGTGGTTTGCATTGGCCTCTCCCTAGGACTAATATACAGGAAGACTGGTCTGAAGCACATGTAAAACCACAGTATAACCTGGAAGTTGAAGAACAGAACGTAACACATCAATCTGAGACAACCTCTAAGTCATGACTCAAGGACCTAACTAAGCCCAAATACTAGGTCTGCAGTGACCCTGCCCCTCGGAAGATGTGTTAAATCAGCCAAACGTGAAGAGGCTATCTAGTTTAGCAGCCAGTTAGAACACAGCTATAACCACTGCCTCCAGTGAAAGAATGATTCCAAATAAATCTTAAAGCGCATGAAGTCTGGGCCCATCAAATATTAAAGCTCAACAGGATTCATTAATTTCCTGAAGTGTACTTGCTTACACAAATTCCAACGTAAATTCTACTTGGGTGATAATCTCTTTGAATCCCTACGTTCCCCTTTTGGTTTTCCATCTCAGGCAAATGAAGGAAAAAAACTAAATGACTCGGCTTTGAACTCCAAACATCTTGGCACCTTTGGGCTACCTGAAGGCTCCAGGTGGGATCCTCATGTGTCTTCCTCCAAATCTCAATTTCCATGGAAGGTTTCTGGATGAGAAGCTAAGTACGGCACAAACTCTACTGCGCACAAGTTGATGGAATCTTGGCCAAGAATTTTTAAAAACAGTAACGTCAGATTCTATTAAAGAACGTAGGGATTTTTCTTTCCTTTCCTTTTTCTTCTTTAATGTGGCATTGGTATGCAACCTTCCTCAGGTAGATCTAACCAACTGCAAATAACTAAAAGGCATTTTAAATCTTATTAATAGAGCTGCTTTTCTTACTGACAATACAAGAAAGTAACAGCCTCTAAATTTAACCCATTAACAAGCCTTTCCAGTTTCAAATACGTGTGAAATGTTACCAAGAATTTAAATAA
>NW_027549660.1:0-1127 GCF_008692635.1 Crocuta crocuta
ACAAGAGAAACTAGGTTACTTCCTCTGAAAGAGACGAAACCTGTACATGTCAACCTTGTCTACTACAGCCCTGTCATTGCAGAACTTTCCCCTTGACTCCATCTTTTGCCATCACCCTGGATAACATTTAGCTTAATTTACTTCTTCAAAGATTGACTGACCATCTACTATGCGCCTGATGACATGCTAACGGCTGGGATGCCCAAATAAGAGAGTCTTTGGCCCTGGCTTTACTGGGCTCACAACCTAGCACTCTGCCCCTTCATTAACCTTTTCAAAAAGAGAATGTAATTCCTACTTCATTTCCATCACTCACAGGTCTTAGTACCTCTTTGCAGAGTATTATTTTGCCTCCAGTGATCCCTGGGTGTCCTTTCCTTCTATCTTTCCCACACTCTTGTGTCTATTGAGCCTTCTCTCTCCCTCAGAGAGACCACAGTAAACCCTGGACTCTTGTTTTCCTCCCAAGCCAAGTTGCCAAGGGCACTCCTTCCAAGGTGACCCTGGCTTGCATTTAGACTCCCTTACCCCTTGTCCTAGTGTGGGAAATTATGAAAAATATGGCAACCGGGTCCACCACAATTCCTATTTAGTCCTTGCTGTGTTCCCAAGTGTTTGTATTCCCCATTTAGTAACTGTCTCAGTCACTCCCTACACAGTTGTTCCAAACTTTTTCTCTACTCCTTAATATGACCTTAGTTCATGAGTTCGGGTCTGCCAACACATTCTAGGCAGATGACCAATCTGGCATGAGGCTTCTTATCTCCCTGATACTACCCTATCTTCTTCACCACCTGTACCCCCATTCACTGTGTCCTCACTATAGCCTGTCTTAGAGGGAGGAACATCCCCACCATTCAGGAATCTTCCACACTGGTCTCCTGATGCAACCCCTTCTTCCACCTCCGTCACAAACTCACTACAGCAGAAATTTTCCTTCCCTGCACCTTCAGAAACTCTCTCAACCAATTCCTTCACTCAACATTTCTACAAACTTACTAAAAGCTCCTCTAACCTAAAATGAAAGTTCTTGGGGGCCTCAGTGGCTCAGTTTGTTGAGCATCTGACTTCAACTCAGGTCATGATCTCTTAGTTCATGAGTTCGAGCCCCACATTGGACTCTGAGC
>NW_027549661.1:0-1127 GCF_008692635.1 Crocuta crocuta
ATCTATAGGTTGAAAATGATAAAACAATGGTGAAAGAAATTCAAAGAAGATCTAAGAACAAATATGCTGTGTTCATAGTTTAAATGACTCAATACAGTAAAGCTGTCAATTCTCATCAAATTGATCTATAGGTTACACGCAATTCCTATAAAAACCCCAGTAAGAGTTTTTGTAGATATAGGCAAGGTTATTCTAAAACTTACGTGCAAAGGCAAAGGAGCTGGAAACAATTTTGAAAAAAGAAAAGAAAACAAAAGAAAACTCTCGGATTCACGCTATCTCGTTTCAAGCACGTCTATGGAAGTCAGTAATAAAGACTGGGTAGCAAGCTCTAGTTCTTCTCCTCGCGCTTGGCATGATCACATGCCACATGTCCTCCTTGATCCCAGGTTTCCACTGTACCCTGGCAAAGCTCGTATGGCAGTAACATAGGAAGAGTATCTGAGTGTCTGTGGATGACACGTTTCAACATTTGAATTGTCTACTGCTGTATAATAAACCATTCCAAAATGGAATGGTAGAAAAATAACAGCCATTTTGTTATGCTCACATATTTGGCGCATGAGAAGTTAAGAAAGGGCATAGCAAGGAGGCCTCTGCTCTATATTCTGTGGGGCCCAGATGGCTGAATGGCTACGGGTGTCTCCAAACAGCTGGGGGCTGGGACGACCAGGCTCAGAGGATCTACCTAATGACACCAAGATACTCAGCTGGTTTCCTCGCTCTCCTTCCGGCACCTGAACTGGAATGGCTGAAGGATTTGCTCAAGCAGGGGCTGGTGACCAGAGTACTGGTGCGGCTTCTCCACACAGCTTCTCAAAGCATGGCAGCTGGGTGCCCAGAGGGGACATCCCAAGAGTGAGCATCTAGATAGCGGGTGTTCCAAGGGCCCAAGGCAGAGGCTGCAACGGTTTGTCTCACCCACAGAAAACAGAGCTCTGTAAGAATAAGCATCGAGTTGAGGTTGGTGTTGGTGTTGTGGCCAGTAGTGGCAACAGAGCACCGAGATGCGAGAAGGCCAGGGAAGGCCAGCAGGGCACAAGGCGACAGAGTATACTCACAACTCTTTGTGTACAACAGAGCAATTTCACGCCTATTTCACTGATGAATAGTTACAACTGTGCAGC
>NW_027549662.1:0-1127 GCF_008692635.1 Crocuta crocuta
TTGGCCCTTTCATTCTTTAGTAGGGTGTTCTTTAACCTCCATGTTCTTCTTGCAATATTAATTTTTTTTTATTATATGGGTATGTCTTTATTTTACTTTTATTATTAACATACAGCTTGCTGAAGATAAGATTTGCTGTGGACTTAATTGTATCTCCCTCACATTTATATATTAAAGCCTTATTAACTTCCACTGTGATTGTTTCTGGAGATTAAGTCTTTCGGAGGTAATTAAGGTTGAATGAGGTCATAAAGTGGGACCTTAATTCCAAAGGACTGCTGACCTTCTTTTGTAAGAAAAGAAAGAATTATCTCTTGCTTTTTTCTTTTCATACATGCAATAGGGAAAACTTATGTGAAAACTTATTGAGGTGAGGACCATCTAGAAGCCAAAAAGTGAACCTTCCCCAGAAACTGAATTAGCCAGAGCCTTGATCTTGGACTTCTGGCCTCTAGAACTGTGAGAAAACAAATCTCCGTTCTTTAAGCCACTCAGTCCTTAGAACACTGTTAGAGTTTCCCTAGAAGACTAATACAGACTTCTTAGCCCCAGTTTTCTTTGTCTTTTTCTTCTCTTCCTTTGAACACTTTGAATATGGTATCTTACTGCTTTCTTCATCCATTATTTATGATAAGCCAAAAACTATTAGTGTTTTTGAAGCTTCCGTCTAAGACATGATGACTTACTCTTTTTGTTGTTGTTGCTTTTAAGATATTCTCTGTCATTGGTTTTCATTATTTTTATTAATGATACTAGTTTTCGATCTTTTTGTGTTTCTCCTACTTCGAGTTTTTCAAACTTCTTCAAAGTATAAAGTTTTTCTTCAAATCTGGGAAGTTTTTAGCCATAATTTTTTGAGTGTTTCATCAGCTCCTTTCTGTGTGCCCTTTACTGACACTCACATTCATTGTTTCTATGTCAGTGTGATTCACAGGGCCCAACTTTTTGCTGAGATTGTTTATTTTACTCCTTTTTAATCTCTGTTCAGATTTCATAATCTGTGTCAATCCATCTTTAAGTTTGGTAATGTTTAAATTTAGTTTAAATCTACTGTTGACTTCCTCAGTGAATTTTAATTTCAGATATGGGAGACTTTCCATTTGGAGATATATATATATATATATATA
>NW_027549663.1:0-1105 GCF_008692635.1 Crocuta crocuta
ACACACACACACACACACACACACACACACACTTCCTTATTAAAATATAAGATCATTACAGGTATTTTTGGTCCCTTCTCCTGTATTACCATGTACGGCACATGGTATACTCAAAAAATGAAATTAACCAAAGTTTGCTCTTAAAATATCCTCAACTAAATTAGGAATAACAACTATTATCAATATTATTACTAATACTGTTTTGAAATTATAACAAAGGTACTTAAACAAGAGAAAGGCAGAATATATCTCTATTTCTTGTTTTCTATTTATATTTTTAAGACAAATTGGCACACATATTAAATTTTGCCAATTATATGTTTATATACTTAGAAAATTCAAAAGAGTCAACTAAAATTTGAAAATCAATAAGAAAACTCATCAAGGCAATGGATTAAAAATCATAAATGTTTTAAAATCCTGTTAGAAATAATACTGGCATTAGAAAATAAACTACATAGTTTAGGCTTCCTAGTGGTAAACCGTACAAAAACAAGAACTCGCTGTTCTCCCCCTGAGCCCCACTACTCTATCTCATGCCAAGCTCCTCATTTTCTGCAGGCTCCTACAGTTAGCAAATTAATCCCCAGGATCTTTGCTGATACGTTACAAAGGTGTTTTATGTTCCCTTTGCCCACTCACCCATGTGTCGCTGAGTTCGAGTCTGCTTAACTCTTGCATTTAAAGAAGGAGGCCTTTCCTGATTCCCTTCGGCCAGATCATGTCAAAATTTTAGATGCGTTTTTTTCTCAACATGAGAATTGTATTTCACAGTTGGTGGATTTTTACATTCACTGTGGAAGGGAAGTTTGCATTTTTTGTGATTATTTCACCAATGTTTATCTCTACAGCAGGAGGTAAACCACAATGCCTGGATCTTTCTATAAGTAAACAAATGATAGCCCAGGGCTCAGCATGGCACCTGCCACACAAGAGAGATTTAAGAAATCTTGGGAGAATGAATGAACATGTGAATTGATACATATGAATAAACAAATGAATTAATGACAAACTATAGTAGAGGGAAGACCAGGAGTGAAAGTCCAGCCAATGCATCGAGAACATGAACTGAGGCAGACAGGGTAGGTCAGTGTTCACATTGTAG
>NW_027549664.1:0-1127 GCF_008692635.1 Crocuta crocuta
CAGTCGTGCCCCAGACCTGGGTCAGCCCGGAGCTTTGTCTGCTGTGGCCAGACCTCGCCCTCGTGGCCACGGGGGTCCCGGCTCTGTGTCCCTTGCGTCTTTATAACGAGGAGGTCTTCACGTGTTCTGGGGGCACCGGGCGGCAGAGATGTTTTCGATTCCCGAGTGGAGTCGGTCTCCTTCCCGTCCTGCGGAGGAGGGGCCTCCTCGCCCTCTGCCGAGAACGGGCTGCGCCCGGCCCCTGCGCTCCGTCCCTGGACCCGGTGCCCTGGCCACCCCTTTCTGAGGACGAAGCGCGGGAGTTCTGCGGCGCAGGCCTGCAACAGAGTTCTGTGCGGTCCTTTCGCGGGGACGCGGCTCCGACCCTTTCTTGCTACCTTAAGGCTCTGTGGCAGCCCGGGGCCCTCCCGAGCCAGGAGTCTAAGCCGCTGTGCAGGGCTGCGCCGGCCCGCTGGCACATCTCCGTCCCGGTCGGTCAGGGCCCGGAGAGCGCGAGAAAGGATCTCTGGGCCAAATCTGCTTGTTGTCCCGGAAAAGGAAAGGCGTTTCTTCTGCGGGCCGCGCGCCACCAGCCAGTCCACGCTGTCCATGGGTTTGAGCGTGACAGGGAGAACGTCCCGTGCGGAACCGGGAGGGGCAGCTCCTAGGCTGTTGATCTGTTTTCACGAGCGACGCTTGTTTTGATCTAGAAGCCTCAGAGGTATTTCCGGCGGGGACCACCCCACCTGCAGATCAGAGCCCCCGATAAAGACCCGAAGGAGCAGAGGCAGCATGACGCCAGGCGGAGGGACGAGGTGGTGGGCGACGCTCGTCAGGAAGAAAGCACGCAGAGAACGGTGGTCAGGTACGCGGAGGGTCAGAGACGAGGCAGGAAGCGCAGATGCGCGGAGGCCACTTTGACGTTTCCTGAAAACCAAAGGGGAGGAGGATCAGCGTGGTGTGTGAAGTGGGTTGTCCTTCCAAAGCAGATGGTGGAGAGCGGGGGACCCTGGTGGGGGCGGGGCCCTGCCATCTCCTCTCGTCCCGCGTGGCGCGTGGGGCTGACGGCCACCGCGAGCCCGGCCGGGCTGCGACCACAGGGCGCTGGCGTCTCCGCCCTGGAGCCGGCTGACTGCTCTTCCTTCTGT
>NW_027549665.1:0-1127 GCF_008692635.1 Crocuta crocuta
TGGTGAGGCTGTCACTGCTGGTGCTCTGGAGACCCTTTGAGAGCCACTATCCTGTACTCTTCTCCTCAACTCAGGAGCTGAGGGAAACTCTGGGGAAACTCAGAGTTTCCCTCTGTGAAATGGGCAGAACACAGCCGGGGTCCCCGGATTGACGCTAGGAACGGACAGGAGGGAAAAGGGCTCTGTGGGAGTGAAAAGGCGGCCTGAAAGGCCACCGCACTCCCAGCTCCCTCCATGCCGGCCCGGTTGGTTTTCCCTCCAGGCCTCGATGACTCCCTGCAGGACTATTGCTTTGAGGACTGGGAGCTGCCTGGCAAGTACCTGCTCCAGCTCTGTCCCCAAAGCCTTGAGGCTCTGACCGTGTGGCCTCTGGGCCACCAGGAGCTCATCCTGGAGGGGGTGGAACAGCTCCGGGCCCTGGTGAGTGAGTGGTGGCCACACTGGCTGCAGCTTCCAGCCACCTGGGGGGCTGCTGATGGGGGGCTGGCCACTGCCAGGAGATAATCTCCCTTTGCTCTGGTGCAGAGCTCTGGGCTACAGACAGAGAACCTGCAGAGCCTGACGGAGGGGCTGCTGGAGGGGACGCAGGCCTTCCAGAGCTTAGTCCAGGACCACCTGGAAGGCTGTGCCGAGCCCCCTGCTGATGTCCTCAGTGCCGCTGTGGAACTGGTACATGAGGCCCGTGCCCTCCTCTTCTGGCTCAACAGGTACCTCGGGCTCCTCCCAGGACCCTGGTTGGGCTGACTGGTGAGGGGACCCTTCTCCCTGGCTCCCTCCAGGACCTGGGAGAGAAGAACAGAGCTTGGCCGTTGATCAGATATCGTGGAGCAGGGCAAGAGGTTATTTGGTCAGTGCAGGGGCGCCGGGACGCCTGGGTTCCCACCCAGTCATAACACTGCATACAGGGCTTCTCCACAGAAGTGGCTGCTGCTTGTCCCACAGGTCTCAGTTCAAATGTCACCTCCTCTGGGAAGCCTTCCCTGTTGTATGTTCTCAGAGCTCCGGACACTTCACCGCAGCTGAAGTTATATCTTTTTTTTTTTTTTAACGTTTGTTTATTTTTGAGAGAAAGACAGAGTGCAAGCGGGGGAGGAGCAGAGAGAGGGGAGACACAGAATCCGAAGCAG
>NW_027549666.1:0-1125 GCF_008692635.1 Crocuta crocuta
GAAAGGGAAGATTACATGTAATCACACATATGCAACAAATTTCAAAAGGAAGGAATGATTCATTCTGCTTGGTGATGGTCCCGTGGAAGGGTAGCGGAGCCTGGTGCACCATATAGCTGGCCTCACTTGAGTGATGACTGGGTACAGCTAGCCGGCAGGGAGCTGGGGAAGAGCATTCTAGAGAGAGGGAGGAATTCGTATATCTGAAACTGGCCTAGGATCTGGTGACCAGGAATGACCAAAGGGAAGGCGGAGGTACAAGTGGGTAGTTACTATGGAGAAATGAAACCTCAAGGATGGATCACAAGCATGAATTGTAAACTGGTGCCCAAGTCCTAATAATAGAGAAGAAGAAACAGGACCCAGTAGAGTGAGCGGTGAGTGGAGTTCCTTACGGGCCAGCAGAGTCGGCCCTACCCGACTGTTCCCGTGCAGCCTGGGGGCCCCGTGTTGCCAGATCTCCGGGTCCTTCAGGAGACACTGGAAATGTAGACTTGTGTGTGAAGTAGTCCAGCATTTCATGTGACACTGAATCTAAAACAACCTGTGTGGGCCGAAAAACATTTTGGGGGCCAGATTTAGTGCTGATTTGCAACAAGGAGCTTTTCAGGAATGTGGCTTAGAGAGAGAGTCTTTTGTCGTTATTTTCTGTAGAGAGGGTACCTCAGTAAGTGGCAACTTAAGTATGATGACTTCACACTTCGACAAAATTGCAGCCCTTTCTTTGGGGATATGGCTAGTCTTTTGTGAACCTTTTAAAATGAAATATGTAATTTGATTCACAGTATTCAGCCTTCTGAAAAATTTTTGTTTCAATATGGAAAAACGCAGCACAGATTATCTGAATTCACACTAAAGGATTGCGGAAGGAGAGAGGAGAGGGAAAATGAATTTGATCTGGTTCTATTAAAGACGTTTATGTATAAAATCTCTTAAACGCACATAGTAACTATAATGAATCGTACAAATAACTCAGGAGACCTCAGTGTTGCTGTTTCAGTGTAGTCCAGATTCTGATCTAGTGAAATTCATTTTTATTAAAAAATTTTTTTAACGTTTATTTATTTTTAAGACAGAACATGGGGAGGGGCAGAGAGAGAGGGAGACACAGAATCTGAAATAGGC
>NW_027549667.1:0-1127 GCF_008692635.1 Crocuta crocuta
AACATTAAAAAATTTAAAAAAAAACATGAATGCCCGCACCAAATGCCTGACTTGGGGCTGATCTCCCCCTTAGAAAGGCAGCCCCCTGCGGGGAAGGTCTGTGTCTTGTTCACAACTGGATCTCCAGAGATTCTCTGAACAGCTATTTTGCTTTCCTGCTATGTAGCAGGAACTTAAAAGACAGTAAGAATATCCAATTTCTTCTCAACCACAGCATGGCCAGGAGATGAGATGGAGGGTCCAGCCGCTAGAGAGAGAGGCAACACCTGGCCAGTGAGGTCAGCAGAGATGGGATGCGCCGGTCCAGCGAATCCCGACAACGACCCTGCTGTTAAGAGGATGACTAGGGTCCTTTCAGACCTTGTTTCTGGCCCTACCCTGGTGTTCAAGCCCTCTTTGCTCCCCCTTCTAACTTGTATGGCCTCTTGTTTATTCCTCATAAGTGGCTTTACATCCTTTCTCGAAGGGGGTGAGGTATAAAACAAAGATAAAATGCATAAGGTATTTAGGTGCGTCCCATTGCCGAGAATAGAAAGCTACATCTACCAATGCCAGGTCCCAGCAGGCAACCAGCCATTTTTCTGTCATCTTCTCTTGGGTGTCTTTTTTAAACAAGAAACACTTACTTCTCACAGTTCTGGGGGCTGAGAAGTCCAAGTTCAAGGTGCCAGCAGATTCACTATCTAGTAAAAGCCTTCCTCCTGTGTGGTTCGTAGTCATCTTCCTGCTGGGTACCTCACAGGGTCTCGTCTTGGGTTCCTTTAGGGACTTCAGCTGGATGTATCCAGAAAGCGACTCGCAGTCCCCTCGAACCGGTCTTCTCCTGGTCTTGGTAGACGAATTGTCTAAGGTGTAGCCCGGGCAGTGTCCACAAGGGATAGTAGAACACAGTGGTCAGAGCTGGAGCTTCCGACCCTGGCTGCTGGACCGAAGGGGCCGAGCATCCTCTGTTGTGGGGGCCGACCCGTGATCTAAGAAGATGAGCAGCAGTCCTGGCTTCCACTCTTTAGATGACAGTAGCACCCCCTACTCCTGGGGTTGTGACAGCCATAAACGCCTCCAGATATTGCCACATGTCCCCTGGGGCAAAATCATCCCAGGTGAGGACCCCTGGCTCACAGCAAGGA
>NW_027549668.1:0-1128 GCF_008692635.1 Crocuta crocuta
AGAATAGGGTAAAGTAGAGCAGAATAGAAACAATCATATCAGCACGGATTGCAGAAAGTAACGGAAAGCACTGTCATGAAATTTTGCTTTGGAATATATATGTATATGCATATCTACACCTGTACATGAATGTGTACACATGCATACGCATGCATGTAAGTGATGAATAGCAATGTAAAATGTACTATTTATTGTGGGCTATGTTGAAAGTATCTGAAAGGCACAACTGCAGAGAAGGCAGCCACCAGACACAGTTATGATGAACTGGAGAGTGTATATCCCGCCTTGAGGGGTGGCTGGCATTCAGCTCCAAATGGTTCTCGCGGTAGCTTATGATTTTCAAGAGTAGCCACAAACCAGTATCTTTGTGAAATGTCACGATTTTAAAATGTTAGCAACTAATTCAACAAAACAAAACAAAAGTGTGTGGGCTCTCCATCCTGGAGCAATATTCTTATAAACCTACTCTGCAGACAGGGACTGTATTGGTCACTCTCTTGTTCACAAATGTTTACTGCCCCTTCCTATAAGCCCCTTCCTCATAGAAGATTACATAATGCTCTCACTGACATCAGTCTTAGACACATGATGTTTGGTCGATGGAATATGACTAAAAGTGAAGTGCTTGCCAGCTCCTAGCAGAAGCTTTAAGGGCTTAATGTGTGACCCATCACATTGCTGCCTTTCTTTTCTCTCTGCCCAGAGCCCAGAAATGCGCCATATAGGAGCTGTCCTCACAGCCAAGCTGCCAAAATGGTAGGGATGTGGAATAGAGCCACTGGCTATCAGAAATAGGGAAGAAGCAAGAGCAATAATTAAACCTTATTGTTTTAAGTGACTGAGATTCTCAAGTGGTATGTCACTTACTTACATGAGGATAATGTAGCCTCAATTCACTGGTACAATGATTCACACAGATGTTTCATAATCAATCTTATTAAGAAATGTTTCCAAGGATCCTTTTATTAATAGATATCTTGGTTTAAAAAAATAACACATCAAATGACCAATAAACATATTAAAAAGGCCTCAATTGTATCAGTCCTCAGGAAAATGTACATTAAAGCCATGGTACAATAGAACCATACACTCACAAGAGTGGCAAAAGTGAAGAGGAAAAAAAAAAAA
>NW_027549669.1:0-1128 GCF_008692635.1 Crocuta crocuta
AGTCTGAGCCAAGGTGTGCCTAGGGGGTGAGTGCACGCTGAAATAGAATGTTAACTATCTTGATCATTTATATATGGATCACGGGTTCAAAGGAGACTATTTTGGTTATATTGGGTTAAGTGAAACATACATATTAAGTGAAATATACAGATCGCTGCCTCTCTCCCCACCCCTTGCCTGGGGGTGGCTGCAGGCCGGTTTGAGGCCTCGGTGATTGAGGAGCGGCGGAAGGGGGCTGAGGACTTGCTCCGCTTCACGGTGCACATCCCTGCACTCAACAACAGCCCCCAGCTCAAGGAGTTCTTCCGGGTATGTGCACCTGCTCATCCCTCCCCCCCGTACCTGCCCGTGAGGCCGCACCAGAGACCACCCCCCCATCCCTGTCTTTCTCTCCCTCAGGGTGGGGAGGTAACTCGGCCCTCTGACATGTCCAGGGACCTGCACATCCTGCCACCCCCTCTGATCCCCACGCCGCCCCCTGAGGAGCCCTGGTTGCCCCAGCCACTCCCTGCAGAGAGGAGAGGCCTTGAGGAACTGGAGGCTCCAGGTACATTGGGGGTGGGGAGGGTGCCAGGGCTGGAGGGTCTGGGGGTGGTGGAGGGCACACACTTCCTCCCCAGCAAAGATTTGCCCCAGTAAAAATTCTGGGGTATGTTCCAGCGCCTCTACCTGCTGAGGATCTCTAGCCAGGCCGTTTTCCTTGTCTAGGCTGGAGTTTCTTAATCTGTAAAATGGGTACAAACCCTAAACATAGGCTTATCTGTGCCCTTGGGTGCCACAAGGACTTAATGAGAGAGGATTCCATTTGGAAAGCTGGGAAATGATAAGGTCAGGCATGAATGTCACCAACGATCTATTCCTCAGCGGATCCCCCACCATCCAGCCCTGCCCAGGAGGCCCTGGATCTCGTCTTTAACTGTGGGAGCACCGAGGAGGCATCCAGCTCCCCCGCCCGAGGCCCCCTCACAGACGCTGAGCTTGCCCTCTTCGACCCCTTCTCCAGGGAAGGTAACAAGCTTGGACAAGCAGAGGGGGGCTGATGTAGGGGCAAGGAAGGCAGGCAGAGCCACCAACTAGCACGTGTAGTGCCTGTGTGAATCCTTGAAAGGTGCCCTGCCCCCCCCCCCC
>NW_027549670.1:0-1129 GCF_008692635.1 Crocuta crocuta
CCATGGTAGGTCAACCCCATCCCGCCCTCAGTTTCCTGCCTTGACTTTCTCCCTGTCGGTTCCCACCGTCTGGTCGTCTGTGTAGCACATGCTCTGTGTCCCCTCCCTGGAATATAAACCCCACGAAGGCAAGGTCTTTATTCGATTCCCTGCTGGGTTCCCGGCGTTTGGAATACTGCCCAGCACGTAGTAGGTGCTCCACAAATCCCTGGTGGCTACGTACACAGAAGAACGAGTGGGTGCCCGACCTTGTGCCCAGCCCCCAAGGCCTCCTTCTACAGCCAGCAGGTGGGGGTGAGAGGGCAGAGTCCCCTCCCGCCCCGGTGCCCCCCCCCCGGGTCCCCTACTGTGGGGTGTGGCCACCTGGCCCAGGCAGGGTCTCTGGTCCTCTGTCAGGGCCGCGCGTCCTGCACTCAGACATGGGGTCCCCCGAGCCTCTCGCAGAAGGGGCTTGTCGTGGGGCCTGGGGCTCAAACGCCATCCGCCTGGTTAGCAGAGGGAGGGGGTCTGAGATGAGTCTGGCTGCTCTGGTCCCCGAGGTGTCGGACGGCGGGTGGCCCAGGCTGGCGGGGGGCTGACTGTAGACACCCACAAGGAGGGGGAGAGAAGGGCCTAGAGCCACATCCGTGGAAGAAACGACCAAAGAAACCTCCAGGTATGCCCCCCCACCGTCAGAGCCGACCTTGAGGGACCCCAGCCCCCCTCACCTCTCTGTGGCAGTGAGCCATGCATGCTCTTGCATTCTCTTTTCTGTTTCACAGGGGGCAACGGAGGTTCAGAACATTCTGGAACACCCTCCCCTGCCTGTCCCCCAGCATTCACCCCTGCCCCACCCCCGGGCCGCGTGCACATCTGCGCTTGCTGCTTCCAGAAATCAAAGCACTGGCCACTCGGATGGACAAAAGGGATCATATTTCTTTCTGGGACAGTGTGGGGTGAAGAGTCACCTGAGTGAGGACAGGGAGGCTGCTTTTAGCTCAGAGCCGGGGGCATCGCGTCACCGTTGGAGGTGTCTGAAGGTGGCGCGTGTGACGGGTCCCTCGCACGCAGAGGTAGGCCTGACACGGGGAAGAATCGTCCGCTCGGGCTTGAGGAAGGCTCACCCCCCCTCCTGATTGGATGCCTTTGA
>NW_027549671.1:0-1128 GCF_008692635.1 Crocuta crocuta
CTCAGCAATCATGCTCTCTCTGAGTCCTCGAGATCTGAAACCTTCACATTCAAGTCATCCAGACCCTGAGCAAAACTGGCTGAATTTCAGCAGGACAATTCAGTTGCAGACAGAGACCAAATTGGTCTTGCTGCCCTAACCTTGGATCATCGCTCATCCATGGTAGATTGTAGACTTTCACTAATCTCACCACATGTTCCCAGGGCAATTTGCCTTTCATTTCTTTCTTTGCTTTATGGCTTTCCACACTTTTCTGGCATCCTAACTTTTTGCTCAGTCACTGCCACATGCCCCTTACTTAAATCCAGTGGCTAGTAGGGGTTTTCTACCAACCAAACTAAATGGACTGCCTTAAGCCACAAACCATGTTCCACCTGGCTGAAGTCATTCATTTCCTAGAGATTCCCATGTCCATGTTCTTCCTCAAGGACAGCCTCCATCTTGTTATGGTATTTGGACTATGGTTATTACTACTGGGGCCAGCCCCAGCCGGGTATCATTGAGCAACTAACTTAACTTTCCTGAGCTTCAGTTTTCTCATCTGTTATGGGGGTCATATTGTATCTATATCATAGAGGCACTATGAAGACTAAAAGGTTAAGAAATGAGGAACATTTGAAAGAGGGCCTAGGAGACAGTGTGCTCTGGATCAAATTTAGTTATGATCCTTACTTCCAGTCTTTCCACACTAATGTACTGTGCCCAGGGACCTGGTTAGGCTAGATTGATATTGTAGACCTACTGTCAGCTCTTGGGTGGTTGGCCACCTTAGCAAGATCACATAGGATCCCTGCTTAGTCTCAAAAACATAGATTACAGGAATCAGAATGTGTAAAGGAAATAAACTTGCATCTATCCACTTATTCACTCTTTTAATCATTCAAGAAATAATCTATTAAGCCTCTGCTCCATGCGAGGCATTAGGCTCAGTATTTTCCATGCCTTGTCTCCTGTATGCAGTTCTTTGGGTTGGGCATTTTCTAGGAGCTTTAATCCTCATATATGGAAAACTAGATCCACGTATCTCGTCCCAGTAAGTTCTGCTCTTTGAGCCAACGCGTCCCCATCAAAGAGTGGAGTCTGACTTGGAAAAAGAAAACGGGGTTTATTACTCACCTGTCCTGGAGG
>NW_027549672.1:0-1129 GCF_008692635.1 Crocuta crocuta
TAGAACTTGCCAGTGTAGTCAAACCACAGCTCGTGGGCATAAAAAGTCATCCGTGGTGGGCCGGCCATCAGTCAGGTGGAAGGCGGTGGGCTTTGTGAGGGCAGATGGCCTCGTGTGAAGTGCGTAGGTTGCACGCCGTCAGCCCTGCGTGCTGGCGCTGCCCGCTCTGAGCGCTCAGTGCTGACTCGCTAGGAGAATGACACACTGATCGTTAGTTCACGCAGTGAGGTAGGTATAATCTTGTGACACTTTTTGATCCAACTTGTACGTCAGGACTTGTCAGATCTTGAAGCCCTTTCTGTTGGATTTTCAACCCCCCACAAGCTCTTTTTCCCCCTCCTTTCCCTTTCCAACATTTATTCTCTACCAGAGAGACAAAAATGAATAGGGCATATAGATCCTGACCTCACGGGGCTCAGTTGAAGTCTAGTGGGGGTCACATAAATACTTGTCATGTTCAATGGAAAGTGCTAACAGCTGTCTGTAAACACCAAGGAAGGTGTTCAGGGAAGTCTTCATGGAGGAGGTGACATTTAAGTGGAACCTGGAAGGATGAGAAGGGATTCTTCTGGTGCCATGGGACTGGGGTGAAGAGAGCTCTAGGCAGAGGAAGAGCAGTCGAGAAGACACAGAGCTATGAAAATGGTGTGTCCCTCATCTGCCCAAGGCTGTGATGTGTGTTGTGATGTGCCAACATGGTTCAGCCCCCAAAACACTCCCTGTTTTTAACCCTTTGTCCCTCATCTGGACCCACAGCGACTTTTCCAGTGACCTCTTCCTTCCTCCCAAGACTCCCCCCACCGATGTCATTCAGTGATACCAAGATTAAGAGGTCAACACTAATTTAGGTCTTTACGGGGCAAGAAAACTTCCATTTTACTCTGATTTCCTTGTCAAACTTGACACCGCAATGGCCTTTCTCCTTTTAAAAGTGAGGGGTGTTCTCTTTGGAGACGTACATATAGCAGATCCTTTTAAAATTAGCACTAGATGTGGGAGCATTCAAAATTCAAAGCATGCAAGTGCTCACACCTCTACAAATTTGAAAATATAAGAGCCATATCAGATCGTTGATCCAGGGGCACCTGGGGGCTCAGTCGGCTAAGCGTCGGGCTTTGGCTCAGGTCAC
>NW_027549673.1:0-1130 GCF_008692635.1 Crocuta crocuta
AAAAAAAAAAAAACCAAGCAGAGGCTACATGTCCCCTCCACCCAGCCTGCACCCCTGGGGACTGGAATGCTGCCTTCCTCCTTGCTTTGCTCCCACCTATTTCCCTGCCTGGAACCCCCACCTCCTGCTTGGTTAGCATTTTCAGAGGTTATTTATCCCCCCGGGGACACCTCCCCCTGAATTTGCCCGGATCCTTCCCAACTTGCGGGGGGGACCCTGTAGCACCTGCTGCAGCGCCTTCTATTCTCACACACAGACCAGCAGTTCGCAGGAGCCTGGGGATGGACAGATGGAAGTGGCCGGAATGCAAATTCCTGGGCCCCACCCCAGACCAGCTGACTCGGAAACTGGGCTGGAGCCAGCAATCTGTTTTATTCCTTGATCGCTCTAGCTCCAATCTCCGGGGCTACAGGAGGGCTGGCGAGTGATGCTCAAAGATTGGCAGCGCTGGGCTCTAACGGCTTCCACATCCTTCCTTTCTCTTCTTGTGTAACTCACAGCAAAGCACAGCCACTTAGCTGTACAACCCATCAGCCATATTCTAGGTAGCGATAGAGCCCTTTACAGTCGACCCAGGGAGACTCCCAGGGAAAGTTGCTCTGATCCCAGCTCCACTGATTAGTTCTCCCTGTTCTTGAACTTCAGGGGGACCATGCAGCTGTGTCTGCATCCTCTAGCCCAACTCTGTGAGATGAGTCTACATAGGTGTATGCAAGAGGAGTCTGCTCTTTTTCTTTGCTGTGTCGTATCCCACGGCATGGCCACATCGCACTTTAGCAAGTCGGCTGGTGGAGAACTTTTATATCCAGTTTTTACAGAAGGCAATAGCATCCCAGGGTGGACATAAGCTCTTCTTTCTCCCGGGTGGCCTGGCCCCTTCCCATGCCTTCCGACTACTCCAAACTGTCGAAGGGCAAGGTGTTTTCCTCTGTCCGTCCCTGGGGCTGCTGTGCAGCCATTACTTGGGGCCCAGGTCCCAGCAGGACTGGGTCCTCCCAGCCGAGGGAGCTGTTCTCCCAGCTGAGCCAGGAGTGGGTCGGTCCCGTCCGCTGGGGCCAAGCCAGGCCACAGGCCTGGGTGCTGTGACCCAGAAGGCCTCAGGTGTGCGGTTGTACTGGGCTGGGCACTGA
>NW_027549674.1:0-1126 GCF_008692635.1 Crocuta crocuta
AAGCATCTGACTCTTGATTTCAGCTCAGGTCATGATCTCCTGGTTAATGAGTTGGAGCCCGCATTGGCTGGGTGCTGATAAAGCGGAGCCTGCTTGGGTTTCTCTCTCTCCTTCCCTCTCCTCTCTGCCCCTCCCCCACTCATGCTTGTGTGCTCTCTTTCCCCCCCAAAAGTAAATAAACTAAAAAACAAATACTTAACAAATAAATGCCGTAATATATAAAGAGGAAAACACATGATGGGTAACTGGGGTTCATACAAGGAATTCAAGGCTGCTTCAACCTTCAAAAAGCAGTCAATGCATTTCTTCACATTAATAGATTGATTTAAAAAAATATATCGTCATACCAATAGATGCTGGAAAAATATCTGACAAAATTCAAAACCCATTCATGGTAAAAATTTAAAAAAATACAAGGAAAAGAAAGGAACTTCCTTAATCTAATAAAAGTTATGAATGAAAACCTTCCAGGTAACATCATATGTAATAGGGAGAGAACTAAACATTTGCTAAGATTTTGAACAAAGTAAATATGTCCTTACTAACAAGAAGAATAAATAAAATGCATAAGATTAGAAATAAATAAAACTGTTTGTATTCACACATGACATGCTTTTCTATATAGTAATTCCCAAAGAATCAATTAAAATAGATGACTTAAAACTAGTAACCAAGTAGAACAGCATCACAAGATAATAGATAATTAGACAAAACTAAATTGTTTTTACGTATCTGAAGAATAAAAATTTTGAATTTGATATTATTTCATTTTATTTTCAAGTTTTATTTATTTAAACAATTTCTACATCCAACTGGGTCTCAAAATCATAGCCCCACGATCAAGAGTTTCATTCTTCTCCAATGGAGCCAGCCAGGCGCTCCTGAATTTAATATTATTTTTAAACCACTATTCAAAATAGTACCCAAAATTTGTATACTTGACTAAAAATCTTGTAACATATGCATAGATATATATAAGGAAAACTATAAAAAAGATTAAAAAAAATCAGACATGATCTAAATAAATGGGAGATAGTTAGTGTCCATTCATTGGAATTCTCAATATTGTTAAGATTACAATTATTCCCAGCCTGACTTACAGATTTAATACAAACCAATTTTAAAA
>NW_027549675.1:0-1131 GCF_008692635.1 Crocuta crocuta
CGAGGAGTTGAGAATCCACACTCTTCAAAACCAGTTCATGAGGGTCTCCGGTAAAGCCCAGGCAAGAAGGGGACTAACAAGCAGATCCCCAAGAGATGATCCCTCCTTTCACCCTGACTCGTCCCCCACTCTACTGAGGAAATGCCCAGAATCTACTCTCACCCATGCGAACACCGGCCCCCAAATCCCAGGCCTATCCCTTCATTGCTCTTTTATGACCTTGATGCTCCTATCAACTGATGCCCTTCATGTCACAAGTTCAGCTTCTGAAAGGTTCCTTCCCGCACAACCTCCTCCTTTGGGAACCTAGACCATACCCCCAATAGGGGCCTTTTGCTACTGTTGACTTAGCAAAGCCAGCTTTTCCCAAGGGTTTGTTTTGCAAGATAAATGGCTGTGAAGGGTAAATCCACATTTTTGGTACTTCTTCCTGCCAAGGGCAGACCACCCCCAAATGTGCCACTTGGGCGTATTATTTTAAATTCAAGTTACTTAAGAAATAGCCAGTGCAAGGACACTCGGAACCCCCTTTGCCTCCAGAAACCCGGAAATAAATCTCCCACGTGAAAGGTACACTCCCTGCACGAGGAGGTAATGACACCCTTATCACCAGAGACAGGAAACAGCCACGAAGGCTGTAGAGCAAGCCGTGCTACTGTTACTGATTTACTGCGCCAGCCCAAATCCTCTGCAGAATTTCTTACTAGTTGAAGCTCCTGAATAATACATCTTCTTGGTCCTGCCAATTCCCCACAGACTTATTGTTTGTCTAAACAGTATAAATGCTGCCTGCTCTGGTGATTTCTTTGGGTGACAATTTTATTATTGTCATCATGAAGGTGTCACGAATATATCGCTGACGAGCAACGAAGTCCCTTTAGATCCCACAGAGAAAATGTGCTCGGTTTTAGTTCTTACTTACAGGTCTAGTCTTGGCTTTGATTGATTTTGTGCTTGTACCACCGTGTCTCCGGCCTCAGGAGTGTCCCTCTTTCACCTCCTGAAACACAGAAAGCACATTCCTAGCTCAGTCCTTCAGTGCCTGCTCCTCCTCCTCAGAAAACAATCTCCCCTCATTCAGCTAAGGGCTGGCTCCTGTTACTGGCTTGTCATCTCTCCAAAACAATGTCC
>NW_027549676.1:0-1132 GCF_008692635.1 Crocuta crocuta
AAGGTTAGAAATTTAGGGCACCTAATTCTCAGGAGCTCTGGATTTGCTGACTCTGAAAGATTTGGCAAAGCACCCTGGAAACTCATGGCCTCCTTGGGAAGACCGAGGATCCCCACTGGCCCTTCCTGCCTCCCCCCTACCCCATGCTGGGTACCGCCACCTCCCACTCTGGAACACCTTACTTCATGAAGTCTGGAGCCTTGGCCATCGCGTGCTCAAACTCTGAGAAAGACAGCATGTTGTCATTGTCCAGATCTGACTCATTCAGGATCTGGCCAGGAATGCAGAAGGAGGCAGAGAGCAGAGAGGAGCCCAGTGTGAGAAAGCGAGACAGAGACTCAGGCAGAGGGGGAGAGATGCTTCACGCCAAGTGCTGCCCTAGGCTAGGTTCTCTGCTAAGTGCTCAGCACATCTCCGAGTCCCCTGACCCCTTGTGAGACAAGTGTTCTCCCTGCCCCTCACCCTTGCTACTTCCCACTCCAGACAAGGACACGGAAATGCAGGGATAAGGTTATGTGCGCTGAAGTCTGGGGCCTCATGGGCTGGTCTCATTGTGGAAGAGTCTCCTTGGTGCCTCTAGCACAAACGTGGCAGTGGAAGTGGGTGCAGAGGTAACCAGGGACTCCCCCCACCCACACCTGTCACCCAGTCGCAGGAGGGGCTCTGTGGTGCAAGGAACCCAGTCAGGTCGAGGAAGCAGTGATGACCCCTCCTGGCTTTATCTTTGCTTCTTGTTTCAAACCAGACCAAAAGTACTTGAAGGTTCTCATGGTCTTAGGACAGATTCATGAGGCTGTCTTCATGGCCTGTCACACTTTGGACTGTCACTCGAGGACATCAGGGCATTGTATCGTGCTGGGATAATGTGGGACAGAGGATGTGGTGATGTGTCCACCTGACATGTGTTGGGCCACCTGCCTGCAGTGACTGCAGTGTGGATGGCTCGGCCCTGCTCTTGGGGACCCTGGAAGGGAGTCAGGATCCTGAAGGAAAGACAAGAACTTAGCGGGTCGTTGCCTCCAGCCGTGTGCCCATCACTCAGGGCACCTCACCGTGCCTGCCATCCAGCTTTGGGTGACAGCCTGGCCCAACCCAGCCTGTGTGGCCCCAGGCACGCACGTGGTTTGTGACG
>NW_027549677.1:0-1130 GCF_008692635.1 Crocuta crocuta
AGCGGTGAAACTGAAGAACCCCTCCTGGACCATAGAGACTGAAAAGGACATTAGAAAGCTAAGAGGAATGGCTATACTCTGACCACATTGCCTCTCCAAGGCAGGGACAGAACCATACTAAGAGAGCCCCCTAGGCCTACAGCTTTTCCAGTGGGGAAGATATAGCCAAAGGTCCATGTCCAGCTCCCCCAGTGTTATGAGTTGCTTCCCGGAAGGCTCACTTGGATCTTGTCACAAGGGGACCATGGGAGGAAATCTGCAGGGGTGAACCTGTGGGTCTTGACCACTGGAGATCAGATTGGGATGCAAGGGAGGGAAGGATGTACAGCAACCAGTACTTGGATCTTGACAGACCACATTCCTCCTAGCAATGACACCCATGTGGAGATCCTGACCAGTGGCTATGCCCAACTGCAAAGTCAAACCACTGGCCCTATCTGGCCAGGAAGCTTGGTGGACAATTCCACATGACTTGGATCCCTACCCAATGAGCGATACCAGCCACAAGCTTATTCTACAGCCCAACCTGGGCTGGGAGGCAAATTAAAAGATCTGTTTAGGACTCCACCTCACCCAACCCGGAAGCCTAATGAGAACATCTGGGAAGCTGCAAAGCTCAACCTGTAGCCCTGCTTAAAATGGCACTTGAGTAGAGAACCCAGCCAGTGGCTCAGCTCATGTGCAGAGCTGAGGCAGTGGCCCCATCTGGCCAGGGAGCTTGGTAGGCAGTTTGCTAGATTTAGGTCCTCACCCATCAAGTCATAATGGCTAGGGAGCCTGTTTTAGGGCCTTATCCAGGCAGGTAAGCAAATTCATAATCCTGCCTAACTGCACCCAGGCCTGCCCAACCAAGAAGCATGAGCAGAGAATCTAGGCACCGTGGAGGCCATGTTCCAGCTGTGCATGGACAGGGAACCAAGTCAGTAGTCCTATCCAAATGTTCCCAGCCAGTGCCCCTGCTGACATCAGAGCTCGGTAAGCGTCCCTGGCCAAATGGGGATCTGGAGAGTAAATCCTACTTGCCAAGGACACTATCAGCTGACTCATTAAGAAACCCAAGCTGGGGGCGCCTGAGTGACTCAGTCCGTTAAGCATCTAACTTTGGCTCAGGTCATGATCTCACGGTTTTT
>NW_027549678.1:0-1126 GCF_008692635.1 Crocuta crocuta
AAAAAAAAAAGCATGATTAATATTTTCTATTTCATTTTCAACAAGTGTCACTATGTGGACAGAAAAGTGCAGTGCTGCATTAAAAATTAATGAACTAAACAGCAACTAGCTATCAGGCAACAGCTGTGGCACAGTTTTTTGTTAGAAGAGTAGAGAAAATAAAGAGAAACGTGTCAGACGCCATCCGGCACACTGAGAAGTTTATTGCGCAAGTGCACACAAACTATCTGTGAGGTTAAACAATAATAAAATGAAATCCATAAACCTCGAGTTAAGATTTGAAGGAAAGGCAAAGATTACATGAGAAGAGAGAGAGGAAAGGAATACTTTTATCAGGCAGGAAAAACATCTACACGAAGTGTGAATGAAAAAGTGTGATCCACGAAAGCAAAGCGATCTAGCATATTTGAACGGAGGATTCATACCACAATATATTGGTGTATAAGATATCCTATTAAAGTCAGTATAAAATGTATCTTTCAGGGCAATTAATCAATTATTTAAATATATGTTTATTCATCACTGTATGTGCTTCGTGTAGTATTCTATTTTCTGGGATAATGCGGTAAGGAAAACATACAAAAGTTGTGGTCTTATTGATCTTATATTCTAGTGGAGGGCAGCAAACGCAAATAGCAAAGAAGCAAAAAAAGAAAAAAGCAAGACAATTACAGATCATGATGGGTGCTGCGTAAAAATTAGTATAATAGACCTTTATGGGTGTGGCTTGGGACAGGTCCTGGTTGTGTTCATTTCACTGGACAAGTAAATGTGGATCTGAGAGAGGGTTGAGGCCATCAATCTGCCGGCATAGCCCTTTATTTCAACCAGGATATTTTATTTTCCTGATTGGTTGAATATACATTTCAAAAAAAACCTCTATCATGCATTTATCCTCCAGCTCCTCCTAGTGGTTTTTTTTGTTTGTTTGTTTGTTTTTTACTTTCTGCTTTTATTTTTAGGTCTTTGATAGCTCTGGATTTAATCTTGGACTTTTCTCCATTCCTTTTTGTAAATAGTTTTAAATTAATTTCCATTTTTCCCATTCTCTGGATATTATCCAATCGAGACCCCTCTTTAAAAGTGTTCTCGGGGCGCCTGGGTGGCTTAGTCGGTTAAGCGTCCG
>NW_027549679.1:0-1132 GCF_008692635.1 Crocuta crocuta
TGGCGATATATATATATTTCCCCCTGCAGAACATTTTATTTCCACAGCTTGGGAGAGGGCTCTGGGATGGTTAAAAATATGCCTTTTGGCAGCAGGGGGAGGCTCAAATAGGAGGGGGAAGCAGAGGGGACTCTCCAGTGCCCCTGGGTTCTGGAAGCTCTTAGTCGTACTTGAGGGTCAGCTTTTAGAGGAGGTACTCAGCCAGCCCAGTTTGTTAGTCAGGTATTTTCCCATCTGCGTGATGAGTTTCACTTCATCTATGAAGTGCTTTTCTAGAAAGTCACAGAGCCCTGCATTGTTACCTTAATCATGCCTTATAAGCCATATAAGCAACTTCAAATTGTCAACCTGAAAAAGTTCTGCTGTGTATATATCATGGAAGTTCTCTTTAGCAAGAATATATGCCTGAGAAAGTAATACCCAGTGGTTTCAAGCATGGGTTCTAGAATCATACAGAAATCTGGCTGTGCTACTTTCTAGAATATGACTTTGAGCAACTAAGGCTTCCTAAGCCTCTAGGTCATTATCCATATAATAGTGGTGCTAATATCTGTATTAGACACTTCTTATGCCCACTACAAATCTTTTCAGCTGCACCTTTTATCTAACCAGTACTGCAGTGACAAGTTCTGTACAGAGCGCCCAGTTTCACGCAGGTACAACTTAATACTGTCTTGACTCATGTTAACCTGTGTGTGCAATTCCTGTGCTGGGGCTTCTCTGATGGGCAGCTTGGTGCACTCAGAGCAACCATCTGGGCATCTCTACTTTCTCAACTCGCATGTGCCGGAGAATTAAGGCCCCCATGGAGCTACCTTTGACCAATGGTGGATGGCACTCAATTAACAGATAGATTTTTCTTTCTTTCCCTGGGGAGAAAGTTGTAAAATATATTTCATAAAGTTCTTCTAAATGCCCTGGTGGGATCATACAACTTTTTTAAAATATTTGTTTATTTTTGGAAGAGCACAAGGGGGATAGGGGCCTAGAGAGGGGGACACAGGGCCCATAGCAGGCTCTGCACTGATAGGCTAACAGCAGTGAGCCTGATGAGGGGCTTGAACTCATGAACCGCAAAATGATGACTTGAGCTGAAGTCAGATGCTCAACTGACTGAGCCACCCAGATGCCC
>NW_027549680.1:0-1131 GCF_008692635.1 Crocuta crocuta
ATCTGACTTCAGCTCAGGGCATGATCTCATGGTTTGTGAGTTTGAGCTGTATGTTGGGCTATTTGCTGTGAGCACAGAACTGACTTCAGATCCTCTGTCACACTATCTCTTTGCCCCTCCCCTGCTGGTTCTCTCTCTCTCTCTCAAAATAAACGAATAAACTTTTTAAAAAAAAGGCAAAGGAACTGAAGACACTTTTCTAAAGAAAACATACAAATAAACAACAGGTACAAGAAAAGGTGCTCAAAATCACTTATTATTAGGGAAATGCAAATCAAGACAACAATGAGATATCACCTCACAGGTGTTAGAATGGCTAACATCAAAAAGACAAGAGCCAACAAGTACTGTGCATATAAGTACTGTGTATAAGAATGTAGACAAAAAGAAACCATGTGTAGCACTGTTGGTTACAATATAAGTTGGTACAGATGCTATGGAAAACAGTATTGACATTCCTCAAAAATACACACACACACACACACACCCCATAATGACCATATGATGCAACAGTCTCACTTTTGTGTACATGTCCAAAGGAAATAAAAACAGGATCTGAAATAAATATCTGCATTTTACTGTTCATGGTAGCATGATTCACAATAGTCATTACAGGTAAACAATCTAAGTGTCCAACAGATGAATGGATATAGAAGAAAAAATATATCACAATGGGATATAATTCAGCCATGACAAAGAAGAAAATCCTGTCATTTGTATCAACATGAATGATATTTGAAGACATTATGCTAAACAAAATAAGTCAAAGAGAGAAAGAAAAATACTATAAGGTGTCACTTATATTTAGTACTTAAATCACCCAAACTCATCAAAAAAGAAGTAGAGTTGTGGTTACCAGAGCCTAACAGATGGCAGCAATAGGTGTATGTTGGTAAGGACTACAAATATTCAATTATAAGATGAATAACATTTGAGGACCGAATATAGAGCATGGTTATTATAGTAACAGTAATGTATTACATACTTAAAACTTGCTAAGGGTAGATTTTTAAAAATAAATGTTTATTCATTTTTGAGAGAGAAAGAGACAGAGAGAGAGAGAGCATGAGTGGGGGGGGTGGGAGCGGGCAGAGAGAGAGGGAGACACAGAAACCAAAGGAGGCTCCAGGC
>NW_027549681.1:0-1132 GCF_008692635.1 Crocuta crocuta
CCCAAATTCCACATTGTCACCTGTGCTTTTTTTTTTTTAAGTTTATTTATTTATTGTGTGTGAGAGAGAACATATGTGAGAGAGAACATGTGCACGCGAGTGGGGAAGGGGCAGAGAGAGGAGGGGAGAGAAGACCCCAAGCAAGCTCCACACCCACTGTAGGCGCAGAGCCGGATGTGAAGCCCCAACCCAGGAACTGTGAGATTGTGACCTGAGACGAAATCACGAGTCGGACGCTTAATAGACTGAGCCACCGAGGCGGCCCTCGCTTTATTTTGAAATTTTTATTTATTTATCAATTTATTTATTACTTTTTTTTTTTTAAAGCTCCATTTTACACTTCGAGAACAACTTCAGCGGCACAAAGTCCCTGCGGGCACTGACACACCGTGAGGGGGCAGCAAAGAGCAGAACCATCCCCCCAGGCCCGGTCCCACTGCGGGGAGAACCCCCCCCCCCAACAGGCTGTGAGGCCTCCTAGCTGGTGGCCGGTCCCTCCCAGGTGCTGGCCGCTCAGGGGCTCCGTGTGGCCTGGCCTCTCCCCTCCCCACCTCCCCACTGCGGTTTTCAAAGCCCACAGTGCAGTCCTGCACGTGTGTCACGCAGCTGCTCTGCTGGTGGCCTGGCAGGGATTCCCAGACCTCTGCGCGCCCCGGGTCTTGTGGGCCGCTTGCTCACATGCAGACTCCGGGGCCCCATCCCCAGAGATGCTGCAGCAGCAGGGTCGGAGTGGGGCCCCGGGGAATGTGCTTCAGTGAGTGCTCCCTGCTCCCAGTCATTCCGATTCAGTCCCCTGATCACACTTCGAGAAAGATGGGCTTCGGGCTTCCAAGACAAACCCAGGCGTGTAAGTTCATTAAACGCTGTTAATTCCCACCCTCGCCCCGGGCAAGGGGGCCCCAAACTCTCCCAGAGGCTATCACTCTTGCCAGTGGGCAGCGAAAATTTGCCCATTTATGTTTTCTTCTGCAGCTGCTGCTGCAAAACAAAGCACAGGGTAATTTCTACATTAAGGCGTTAGTAAAACGCCCTGCCCCTGTAACCAGCGGGGTGCCCCTGGGTTGTCATTGTGGCCCCGCAGGTGTCTGCTCTGCTGGTAAAGCACAGCCGTGTCTCACACATATCTGCCGAC
>NW_027549682.1:0-1133 GCF_008692635.1 Crocuta crocuta
TGTGTCCTTGGTACCACTTTGCGGGTGCCCGGCTCGCGCCACACGGGCCCCTTCCTCCACTCATAGCCTCCCCCCCAACCCTCACCCCCTGCCCCGCCACCTTCAAACGTGAGACAGCCTGGCATGGGCGGGTTTCAGCCCGGTGCAGTTTACCCTCCGAGGCCTCCGCTCCGGGTCATGCAGCCGAGAACCGTGAAACCCGTGTTCGTGCCAAACGCCCTGTTCTTCCCCCACGTCAAACACGAGGGAGCCGTAAGTGAAATTAAGTGCCTTTGCCAAGCTCAGAAACCAGTTAGTTGCTGAGGGACCGACTTAAGTCTTCTGGCTCTGGTCCACCAGGGTTTCTCCCACTGCATACAGGCCTCCATTTTATTGGCCGGAGTACAGCAGGCGAAGCTGGCCCTGAATTCAGCCGGCTTGCGGACCTGGAGAGGAGCATCTAAGCAACGCGACAGAGAGGGCTGGACAGCGCCCCGCAGCGGCGGGTGTGTGTGTGGGGGGGGTGCCTGGTGCGGTCCCTGAGGCCCAGCGCGCCTCTGGGGCTCGTGTAGGAGGGGGGAGGGGAAGGCGGCACCTTATACGTCCATCTTGGGAGCTGCATGGGCTTCGGAGTCCGATGTGGGTGACCTCAGGCGAGCCGCTCTGTCTGCTGTAGCTGAGGGCCCTCGTCGGTGTGAAGGTTGAGTTACACTCTGAGCAGGTGCTCAGGACGCGCCAGTGGGCTCCGCCTTGTTCCAGGTCGGTTCCTGGGCCGTGTTGTGAATCGAGGTCTCTCGCCACAGTCTGTCACAGAGTAAGTTCAGTGTGCTTTGCATTCTCAGGTGACAACTGTGGGCAGAAGGTGAGGCGTATAAGCTTAAAAGGAGTCGAGGGGCACACAAGGAGATGGTATTGCGGGGGCTTTTTTCACTCTCTGGCTAGGGAAGCTGGAAATGCAATCGATCTTGGTGCCCGGGCCCAGGTTAGGTTCCCACCTGGAATCCTAAGGGTCTGTCCTCTCTCAGAGCCCCGTGACTGAGAAGATGAGGGAGTCCCCAGGCTGCAGATGATCTGGCTGCTCAGACAGCCCGCAGCCAGTCATGACCCCAGGAGCCCAGAGAAGCAGCCATTCTTCTCCGGATCACCGCCCCCCC
>NW_027549683.1:0-1133 GCF_008692635.1 Crocuta crocuta
AAGGAAGGAAGGAAAGAAGGAAGAGGAAGGGAAGAGAAGAGATGAGAAGAGAAAATACAGGTATATACTACTCTGCAATCCATTTTCAGATGATTTGAGGGAAAATCAAAGGAGATAAGAAAGAGGCAAATGAGTTACATGCCTGTGGATGCTACCAATATTTTATCTGATACAAAGCATTCAAAACATCTAAAGTCATGAAATATTATAACTGGAAGAATGTTAGAGCCCAGCACACTCAGTTCCCAGATGAGAAGGGTAAGAACAAGAGCAAGCAAAGGATGAGTCCATGCCACCATGATGGTACTGGGCAGAGCCAAGACCAAAAGCATGGTACACCATGGTTAAGAGCATGAAATATGGAGTCAGGCAATCTGGACTGATGTTCCAATTCAGCCACTGATTTTAACCCACTTAGCTTCAATTTCCTGCTAGGCAATTATAAAGATTCTAAAGATGCTTATATTGTGAGGTAAGTGCAAGCATTAAAAAAGACATGCACATAAAATACTTAGCACATGCTTGGCACATAGTAACTACCTGATAAATATTAGCTATTGAAATGATTATTCATGGTAGAGAGCCACCCTAAAACACAAATCCTAGAGTTGGCCATACAACCCGGGGAAATCCTTCTCATTCAATTTAGCTCCAGGACAGAGATATGTCTTGAATGCCTGAGGTAGAAATGAGGGATAGGTTCTGGCTGCATTTCCAGAACAACTCTGTATAAAACTTCAAATCCCAAACCAAAGACTTCGCTATTAGATTCATCCCAGCATTCCCTGGAGGTGTCAGAAGATAATAATCACCCTTTTGGAATGTGAAAAGATCCTCAATCAGAGACATTTACACCAAAAAATACCTTTTATAATCTTTATTCTAACCATATTTTGGTTATAAATCCTTGAACAAGGTCTTGCTCTCTTATTATTGCTAGTTTTTGGAGGGCCAGAAATTCCACTACACTGCTAAGTGCCTATCAAACTCAATGAATATTTGTGGCAAGTGGGAAGGGAATCATTTACTGTCCCTTATGATTTGATTTGGTCACATGAGGTTACCTTTGTCCAAGAATTCTGTGAAACAATCATTCAACAGTACCTTCTACCCTTAAATTGACAACAAAATTG
>NW_027549684.1:0-1132 GCF_008692635.1 Crocuta crocuta
TGGCTACTTTAAGTAATCTTGTTCCAGATTTCCACAGCATATGGTTTTAAAAACCAAGAGACAGCATACTTCAGGTAGAGTTTTAGAACCAGTTTGTTTGCCAGCCTCCCTACACAGAGCTCCAATCCATCGTGGTTTCACCTTTTTCCTTTTCTTCAGGGAGGCAGGTAGCCACTGAGCTCTCTTGGTCATACTACCTCTACCTCCTGAGTCTGTCCACATCTTCATCTGTACTGCATGCTCCCAATCCTGGGTGACTGGAATATTGCAGTAGTTCCTTGGTCTTGCAGTAGTTTATAATGTGCCTTCTTAGGAAGTTGTTCTTTCTTGCACCGTTTCTATGTAACTCCCCTACCGTGTCTGTCCGAAGACTGCCACATTATGGGTTTGCCACACAAAAAGACAAAGTTAGCGGTTTCTCTACAACCCAGTTGTGCTGGTTCAAGCCTCTCCACTGTGCCCACTTTGCAGCCATAACTAGAGCAAGCCCATCTTAGCAAACATGAACTAGATACAGATATTTTTCATCAAAATGCTTCATGCGGCAAAGAAAAAGACTCCTTTATCCACACAGCAGAAACTCAATCAACTTCCCCACAAGACATCTGTATATGCCCCCTAAAGCTTCTCTCCATGACTTGGTGCATTATTTCAACTCTTCTTTTACACAGGTTCTAAAAATCATTTCTATTATCTTGAACTACTCAGCATCTGCCTTTCGTTAGTGCATACCACTAAGCAATAAATTAAATAACTTAGTAAATACAGTAGCAAACCATCTGCCATTCAAGTATGTGCCTCAAGGCATCACCCACACAAAACAGGTCCTTCATTGAGGAGGTGAGGAACATTCTGCTTCTCGTAATCTCCTCCTAATGTAATAGGCACAGATTCAGTCCTTATTCAAATTTTTAGAGAATTTAGTGGCTGTACAACTGACATTCTGCCTGACAGAAAGGTTTTCCAAGAAAAATCTATTCCTGTTTAGGATAACCAGACATGAAATCCACTTTCAACAGTGAAATGGTAACAGTTTTTCAACAGGAACGTAATGATAGCTCAATAGAAATTAGCAATCATGGGGTCACCTGGGTGGCTCAGTCAGTTAAGCACCCGACTTCAGCTCAGATCA
>NW_027549685.1:0-1133 GCF_008692635.1 Crocuta crocuta
GATCAAGAGTCGCATGCTCTACCGACTGAGCCAGCCAGGCACCCCTATACATTTCTATTTTATTTGTAAAGAAATGTATTTATTATAGCTTCTATTCTGCTTTTCATATGCATATCGGTGCATATTGTTACCTCCTTACTTTTTTTTTAAGATTCTATTTTTAAGTAATGTCTACACCCATCGTCGGGATGGAACTCACTACCTAGAGGTCCAGACTTGCACCGTCTACCAACTGAGCCTCCGCCTCCTTGATTTTGATTTCCTTTGCTTGATCAATGAGGTTGAGCACCTCTTGATGTGCCATTGGCCGTTTGAGTGTCTTCTTTTGTGAGACTGTCTGTTCAGGTCTTTTGTCTTTTTTTCTACGGAGTCACCTATATTTTTCTTACTGACCTACAGGAATTCTTTATTCACGCTGCACGTTTCTCTCTCTAGCCCCAAGCCCAGCACACTGTCCATTTCCTTGTCTGTGCTTAACCGTTCGTTCGGTTCAGGTTGCTGTTGAATAAACGAGCAAGGGAAGGGAGGCGGGGGACCCTCGCGGAATGAATGAGCCTTTTATATATTCTTGTTTATGTTTTGGTTTATGTAACAGCTTTACTGAAGTACAATTTACATACCAAAGCTCTTTCCTTGTTTTAAGGGGACAATTCAGGGAGTTCCTGAGCTGTGTCACCATCACCACAAGTACATTTTAGAACCTTGTCATCACCCCAAAAAGAAACCTTGTGCCCGTTTATTTATCTCCTCTTCCCACCTCCAGCTCCAGGCAGCCGCTAATCTATTTATGGTCTCTTATAGATTTGCCCTTTCTGGAGTTTTCTTATAAATGCGATCATACGGCATGCAGCCTTTGGGATCTGGTTTTTCTTATTTATTTATTTATTTATTTATTTAGCGAGAACCGGTGGGGGAGGGGCAGCGAGGGAAATTGAAAGAGAGAGGAGAGAGAGAAGGAATCCCAAGCAGGCCCAGGGCTCCATCTCATGAACTGTGAGATCATTACCTGAGCTGAGATGAAGTCAGATGCTTAACTGGCTGAGCCACTCAGGCGCTCCTCATACTTGGCTTCTTTCTTTCTTTCTTTTTTTAAAAAATTTTTAACGTTTTATTTATTTCTGACAGAGAGAGAG
>NW_027549686.1:0-1133 GCF_008692635.1 Crocuta crocuta
GAGAGTGTGCTTGTGCTGGAATGTGTGCCAAGACCTCCAGTAGTTTGGTGGAAGGCCTGTGAGCAGCCAGCTGGGGAGAAGCTGGACTCAGGTGGTGCTTGCGTTACTGCCCCAGGTCCTCAGCTTCCTGGCTGGGACAAGTCCCTTCCCCTGTGTGAGTATAGCTTTCTCATCCGTACATGGGCGTGAGGATGAGGGCGGCCTCCCAGAGCTGCGGCGTGATGAAACAAAGCACTCAGAGCCCCGTCAGCCCTATGTAGGAAGTCTTGTCCAGGACAGGGCGAGACCCGGAGATGGCCCCTGGGTGAGGTGACACGCAGAGTCACCATTTGCCCACACCCTAAGTCCAGGCTGGAGAAGCCTGAGTGCTAAGTGGGCTGGAGGATGTGACTCCTGGGTACTGAGTGCCACACTCAGCTCAGAAGAGTCCAGAAGCCTCATGGCGTCTACAGCAGGTGAGCTGCGCACCTGGTGAGCTAAGGTGCAGAAAGGAAGTGAGTCGAGGTCCCCAGCTTGGAGAGACAAGAGATGGAAGTTGCAAAGGAGGCCCGTGGGCAGCTTTTGTGGGGCCCACCCTCCTTCTTACATTTTAGATGACTCTCAAATGTTAAGAAGTGGGAGATGTCACATAAAACTCTGTATCTTTGGATCTTCTTGAGAAATCAGAGAAGCAGACAACTCTGGGCCCAACATTTGGCTGCCCCTTTAAATGGGACGGGCACCCTCCAGGGTGTCACAGTCCCCACCTGGCCCACCCTCATTCACAATGACAGCATAACACGAAACTTAGTAACAAAAACTCACAGCCAGCTTTTACATCCAAGCTCTGCCACAAATTAGTTGTGTGGTCTCAGACAAATGTAAAACAGGGATAATAAGTAGCACTTGCCTCAAAAGGTTATTTTAGGTATTAAATGAGTCAAGAACCTGAGCCTCTTAAAACAGTGTCTGGTGCATGGTACATACGATCTAAATGTTGATGATGCTGATAATGGTGGTGTTAGCTGCCTGGTCCCTGGGAGAGCATCATTTGTACTCCAAATTGTGCTTGATATAAATGCTGTGGAAACACAAGTGAAGGAGGAAGAAAAGAAGGAAAGTAATGCTTTGAGCCCCTTTTAAAAACTATCCTA
>NW_027549687.1:0-1133 GCF_008692635.1 Crocuta crocuta
GTGTGTGTGAGAGCACACGTGTGGGAGCCTGTGTCTGCAGGTGAGCCTGTCAGCACATGTGGGGTTGTGTGCACATGCATGTGTGAGCATGAGTACGCGTGCATGCGTGTGCACAGGTGTGTGAGGCAGTGAGGCAGGTCAGCTCACCTGGGTGGACAGCATGCTGGCGCACTTCACAAGTGTGCACATGTGCAAATGTGTGCCAGGCACAGTGCTATCCAGGCCCGGGCGTGACGGGGTGTGAGAGAGCTGGGGTGGGGGTCACGGCAGAACAGCACGCCCACCCCAGCGACCGTGTACATCCACACGGAGGGCAGGATGGCCAGGATGCCAGCTCTGCAAATTCCCACGCGGGGCGAGGGGCTGACACGCGTCCAGAACGGAAATGGAAAAGTGAACGGCAAGGCCGGAAAGCAGAGGGCAGCTGTCCCTGGGTCTCCGGGCAGCCTTCCTGCCGCTCCTTCCCCAAACCCCCCCATCCCCAGTGGGGCCCAGGGGAGGCGGCGGGGTCCCAGAGGGAGAGCCACAGGGCCAGCCTGCCAGGCAGTCAGCAGCCTGGGCTTCCGTCCCCTGGCCAGTCGCACAGCCCCTCCCGGCCCCTGTGACAACAAACCGTCAGTCCCTACTGATGCGATGCCCTCACGGGCCACAGGTTTTTTCCAGCTCCCCTGGCATCCCCCCCTCCCCCGGGCACCAAGAAGGCGTGAGTGACCAAGACGGGCCTGGAAACCCGTGCAGAAAGCTCCGGGTGGTCACTTCTCGGTGTCCTCCCCAGGCTGTGGTCATCTCTGAGGCTGTGCTCGGGGGCACGGGCACGGCTGTCCCACACACCCTGGGCACACACGGCGGTCTGGAGGGCTCCAAAGTCCTGGGCCCCCAGCCACGGCCACAGCTTCCAGACCCAGTTCTCACCGTCCGCGCACCCAGAATCCGACCCCTTGTCACCGCGCTCCCTGATCCCCCAGGGCCATCGGCCTCCACAGCAGATCGTGCCCCTGTCCTGGGGCCCCTCAGAAAGTGACCCTGTCTGTTTGCAGGTGTGACCAAGGTAGGGCAGGCCCTGCTGAGGGAGGAGGTGACACAGGCAGGGAGGACGGCCGGAGGGGGCTGATGCGGCCACAAGCTAGGGGTCC
>NW_027549688.1:0-1132 GCF_008692635.1 Crocuta crocuta
TGACCCTCCCCTGCTCACGCTGTCTCTGTCTCTCCTAGAAATAAACAAAAATATTAAAAAAAAAGAGACTAGCATTTGCTATAGAGCCATGTTGTGAGACTTGCCAGTGATGTGTGACCATTCATGGAGTCTCAAGACCCATGTATTGGTAATATTGGTGTGTTATACTGAAAGGTGACTCTGAGTGACACATTTGACTTTGTACTGGAACTCACCGTAACTTTAGTTAGACTATAGATCAACTATTACTTTTTCATCTTGAAAGAAGTTAACATTCCTTGAAAACATGGTATACAGGCGACAATGTCAGGAGGGCCTATGAGGAAGTCATCAGCGATTGGCCAGCTAAGCTGCCTAGTGATTGGCCCCTTGAGCAAATCCACCTGAGAGAGTCCAGGCATCATGGTGACATCATAAAAAGGCACTGTGATGCACCAGGTTTGTTATAGAAGCCAGTGAAGGCCCAGGTAGCACTGAGGAGAGAGATGGCACTTCAGCCACAGCTCTTCCTATTATTCCTTCTTTTAACTGCCCTGTACCTTTCCCTTTCAGATGGCAACTCTCCTGCCCACTACTCCTGTCACAGGGCCTCTTGCTAACCCTCTATACTCTAGATTCATGGTTGCCCCAAATTTCTGCCCCTCTTTGTCCTGAGAGGCTGTGTACCTGCACCCAGTGACCCCTGGATCCACTTCCCACTGTGAGGATGGAAAAGCCAATTAAGAGTAAGTATTCCCATTTGGCAGGTGGGAGTGGGGCACAGGGTATCAGGGTACAGTGGATTCTGAGCCAGCTGAGGGGATCCTTCCCAAAACTGTGGCCACAACCAGGCTCAGCACAGGAGAGCTGAGGACATGACCTAAGAAATCATTGCAAGCCCTGCTACCCAAGATTCCAATTCAGCTCAGCACAAGGCACATAAATGTGCTGAACATCGGATGTCCCAGATGTGCACAATGTGAACAATGCCCACAGACAACAGGCAGAGAGGGAATGTTTTAATAAAACTAAGTCCTGGAAGAAGGAGTCACCACAACATTGCACACAGCAGGAGTCCTTGGAACACAGGTCCAGAGACCATGAGCTCTCTAATCCAGCTCAGTGGTGGACAAACACATCCCCCAGATACTGG
>NW_027549689.1:0-1134 GCF_008692635.1 Crocuta crocuta
TTCATTTTCAATTATTCCAAACTTCCTTTAAATTTCTCTCAAGATTCCTTCTTTGATGAGTTTTTTTATAAGTATGATTTTTAATCTCTAAAACATGAGGACTTTCCCAGCTATCTGTTGAATTATTAATTTCCAGTTCAATCCCAGTGTGGCCTGACAGCATGCTTTGTATGCTTTCTATGCTTCAACCTTCGTTACCATGTTTTATGGCCCAAGATGTGGTCAGTCTTGATAAATGTTCTGTGTGTGCTTCAGAAACATGTGTCTTCAACAATTTTAGATGAAATATTCCATATGTATCAGTTTGATGTAGTTGATCGATGCTACTGTTTAGTTCAGTTGTATCCCTAAGTATGTCTTTGTGTTTGAGTCAATCAAAGACAGAAAGGTGTTGAAGTCTCCACTGTAATACGCAATTTTCTCTTTCTCCTTGAAGTTCCAGAAGTGTTTCCATCGAGTATTTTCATACTCCGTTGTTAGATAGAGACAAGTTACGGATTATTATGTCTTCTTACAGAACTGACCCCTTTATCTACACTCCTTTTCTGCCTTCAGCAGTTGGTATATTCCATTTTCTTCTTTCTCTTAGCATATTAATTATACTTTTCTATTTCCAAACGTTGTAGTGGTTTCTGCTTTGTTAGCCATACACATTTATAATGAATCAAACTCCATTTTTAGTAACACACTACTGCTTCTCAGGTAGTGCATTTTTTATAATAGCTTTATTTATAATGCTTTATGATAGCATTGCCAATTCCCCCCTCCCATCCCTTCTAATACTGATGTCAACTACCACACTCATCCACCTGCTCTGATCACCCCCTATATTGCTGCTTTTATTGCTTTAAACAGATGGCTATCTACTAAATCGACTGGGAAGGAGAAAAAGAAAAGACTTTATTTTACCTCTTTGTTCCTAATCTAATACACTTCTTTTTAACATAGGTCTAAATTTCTGATCTGTAATCTATATCATACTCCTTTTCCCTAAACACATTTTTTTCTTCAGAGAAGGAGGGAGTAAATGAGTGAGAGAGAGAAAGAGAGGGGGGAGTTCAGCAGAATCATGGCTTGTGCTCACCCATAGTGGATCTCGAGCTCACCCAGTATGGGTCTTGAACTCATGAACTG
>NW_027549690.1:0-1134 GCF_008692635.1 Crocuta crocuta
AAAAAAAAAATAAAACTTTTAAATGTTTAACTTTAAACGTATCCTATTCCAGGGAAGGAAAAGTATGAGCTAAGCAGATGGCCACGTGGCAGGAAGGGTCACTAAGCAAAGAAGGCCCTGTCCTCAGCATGCAGTGCAGAGAAACTGCACATGCAGGCAGGGGAGGAAGTTACTAGTGTACCAGCTTCTTAATCAGGCTCCATAATTATTTGTGAAATACTAGAGTTTTGGATGCCATGAAAATCCATGGGTCTAAATGCTTTCCAAAGCTAAGTAGAAACAATCCTTAGCTTCCCACCACTTTGGAGCTGGCATACCTACCTACTCCTACCCTTTATCTGGGCACAGAGACAGAGATTGAGTGTTCTCTAACCTCTGGGTACATAATACCATAAAACCAAAAGCAATGTTGAATAGAGGTCAGCTTCCTCCAGTAGTCCAAGATTTCTCTATTTTCCATTTATTTTTGCCTGTATTCTACCCCAGAAGGTATTCTGACTATGGCTTCTCAATAAGCTATTTAATTTTTTTTTCCCCTTATCTGGAGCTCAGTGAGCCCAACTTGCTTTGCTCTGTCACTGCTGTTGCCACAGTGAATGATGGCACCTATGAACTCTTTGCTGAAGAGTAAATCCCATCCTTCCAGATTCATTTGTGTCTTCATGCACATCTCTGACTAGAATGACAAGAGTCAGTCTTACAGGCCTGAGCCCAGTGGAGAAAGCTGATAAATACTATTAAGGCAACCTACAGACTGATACTGATGAAAAATTAAAAATATTCCTGGCAAAATTTTTTTTAGATAAATAATTTAGCTAATTCTCTATCCATTTAATGAAGGGGGAAGTAATGCGCATCATCCCAATGCCAGTTGTATTTAATTTTGCTCTTCCTGCCATAAGCTCTGGGTGACTAAGGAGGCATAGAGGGTGGGTCGCGGCCTCTGCAGGTTGCTCAGAAGCCTGAAAGTCTGTCTCTCTTGCCTACCCCCTTTCTCTTTTTAACTTTGCTTGTTTATTTTGTTTCTTAAATTACACATATGAGTGAAATTATGTGGTATTTATCTTTGTCTGACTGACTTATTTCACTTAGCATTATACTTTCTATAGCAGTTGTTGCAAATGGCAAGATTTC
>NW_027549691.1:0-1134 GCF_008692635.1 Crocuta crocuta
TTTTTTTTTCTCCTCCTCCCCATGCTTCCCTGTCTAAACTCTGCCCACCCTCTATGGCTGGAATGTTTTTATTCCCATTCCCAATTACATCACTATGAAAACATGATATCTTCTTTCTTTACCTCTACCTGTGGTATATTGTAACTTTCACTTTATATGAACATATAAACACAATAACGTGGATATTATTTTCCTTCCAGACAATATGAAATAAAGGCTAACAGCACAGGGTTTGAGGTTAGCCTTCCTGAGTTTGTGCTGAAGTTCCATGCTTAAAAGTTGTCTGATTTCATGCAAATCACTTACCCCTGGCATCTCTAAGATGGACTTTATGTATACCTATGTCTTATGGTTGCTATGAAGATTCAAATATGCAATGCGCATAGTCTTTGGCAAAGAAAATTCCCAAAAAGCATTTATTATCTTAAAATGATTATTACTGGACAGCTCCAAGTAAGCCTGTCACTGTGCAATTAAACGTTGGCCTAATTCCCAAGCTTAATGCTTATTAGATCTTGGAAAAAAGTTAGTGAGCTCTCCAAGCTTCAGTTTCCTTATATGTAAACTAGAGATAAAATAAACTCTCTCACTGGGCTTTGGGAGGATAAAACATTATATAATAAATGTAAAACACCTAACACGCAGCCTGACAAATGGTAGGCGGGCAACAAATGTTCATTGCTTCCTTTCTTCTCAGCTTCTTAAAGTAGATACTGTGCAGAGCGGCTGGGGGCTGGGTGCTAAATCATGCCTGATGCAGAAAAGGAAAATGTGTTTCAGGCTTTGTATGTTGAACTGAGTTGGGCATAAACTGAAATAGCTTTGTATGACTTAAATGTTGAACATGCCTGGTTCAGATATACAAGTCAATTTTCCAATCTTGCTTAAGAGCACAGGTAATGGTATGCCTTATTTATTGTAATTTTGTATTTGCTACCTCGTCGATTTTCAAAAAGTTGCTGTAATTAGTGATGTAATTTGAAATCTAAAGGTTCCGTGTTTCTAATTCACGTTCAACGTACCCAGGGGTGACATTTACTTGGATATATCTTTGTGTGGCAAACAGCTGGGCGTGGTCACTTGCAAAGTGACCTTAGAGGCAAATGCCATGAGCTTTAATCTCATTTGATCTCC
>NW_027549692.1:0-1134 GCF_008692635.1 Crocuta crocuta
TGCTCCAGGATGGGGCCCATCTCACTGTCCCAGGTGGCCGGACACCTCAGCTGAGCTCCTTTGCCCTTTGTCCTCCTTTCCAAGGCCGTGCAGTAATCCCTGCCCCACTGCTGGCCAGGTGGGGCGGTGGGCGGTCAGCCTCCACCGGAAATCCAGGACACTGTGGAGGTGGCTTCATCCTCAGACTGGGACATGCATAAGCAGAGATGCGTTCCCCCAGAAACGCCGGACCAGCTGCCTCTCGGCTGCGGAGGCAGAGCCAGCAGTAGTAGCAGGATGCAGGATGAGGGAGCAAGTTGCTGCAGCATCACGGCCCTGCACCCCATGCCTTCCTGGACACGCGGAAGGCGGCTGGCAGGAAGGCAGGCGGGACGAGAGGCGAAGAATTTGCTGCCTGAGAGAGCAGGCGACTCCACAGCTGTGGACGGGACCTTGAGTCACCACCCACCTCATTTTCAGCAGATAGCCTGCCCTCCCCCAAACCACTTGTGCCTTGGATGTGCGTCTAGAAGTGTCCACTGTGAAGGCTCACAGAAAAGAGCAGGTGGCTCAAGCTGCAGTCTTAGGAGATGCCCCAGGTCAGAATGGAGGGGAGGAAATGAAGCCACGGGTGGAGCCTGGGCAGGGCTGGGCCCGGGGGCAGAAGAAGAACGATTTTGAGGAGTCGTCAGCCCAGAGATGTAAGTTAACTGACCGGCCAGGGTCCAGCGGTTGAGCTCACATTGGAAGATACTGAGTTTAGCATCACAGAACCTTCCTTCCTGGGGTTAGGAGAGTCCCCTCGCCAGTTCAGACTATTTCATCTCCTTAACTGGAGATCTCAGAGATCCCCTCCAGTGTCGCCACGCGGCAGAGAGAGAGAAGCACCGAGGCACCCATTTCTTGGGTGAGAGAACCCAGGAAACCAAGGATAGGGCAGAGGGCACAGAGCCAGGGACGAAGGGTGCGGGGAGAAAGGATTACTACAGAAGGTGGTGCCTTCTGAAAACGACCAGAACAAAGAACTGCATCCAATCAGGAACCCTGGACTCTTGGTCCACTCCCTGCGACCCCCACCCCACCCCTTTTCCCGTAGGCACAGCAGAGCGAGCCTCTTGTCAGAAATGAATATCACACAGGACAGTTAATCAAAGC
>NW_027549693.1:0-1133 GCF_008692635.1 Crocuta crocuta
TGTGTGTGTGTGCATGTGCGTATGAGGGAGAGACAGAGAGACATAGATAGATACAGGGAGAGAGATAGAGAGACAGAGAGAAGCAAGGAGAGAAAGAGAGACAGAGACAGAGAGCAAGGAGAGCAAAGAGAGATGGACACAGGGAGACACAGGCAGAGAGATAGAGGGAGTCAGAGGCAGAGGAATGTAGACACACAGAAAGACACAGGGAGAAAGAGAGACAGAGATAGAGAGACATAGGAGGATACATGAAGACTTGGGGACATGGGATGAGGTCTCAGGTGCACTGATGACATGGGACAACTCTGGGGTCGACCACTGAAGGGTCCCATCTGGAAAACCCCAAGAGGCAGCTTAACAGCTCCACAAACTGAGATGAACACCTTCCAAAACAGAGCCCTTCTCTCCTGCCCCGACATCCCTCTCTGGGCCCTCAGGCCCCAGGGGATCCCCCAGGGGAGGGTCTGTCTACACTTGGATTCCATACAAGAGGCAGAGAGGCTGTGTGTGGATCATCCCGGTGCCCAGCTGCCAGAGCAGGCACCTTCACAACAACAGAAACCTCATGGCCGGTGTCCACCCTCGCCATTCAGCAGCCGTGCTGCTCTTGGCTTGGGTCTGCACACGATTCCCCAACACTCATGTTTCACGACCTTCTATCACTGTCAGCTGGACAACACACACGCTCTCCTCCTATCTGAGCCCCAGCTTTCTCCCTGGCCTCCACCTCCTTCTGGATGGAACCCTGCTCCCTTTCACTTTCCAGCAACGATTACGTGTTCCCCCTGATTTCTCATTGCTGCTTCCTGAATTCTGCACCCTGTGCCCCACGCAAACCCTTTCCCTGTAGAGTCGGGGCCATGCAGATGGAGCCCACCCACGTTCCATCTCTATGATGGCCAAGCACGGACTCACTAGCTGAACAATGAGCCTGGCTCCTTCTATTCCAAATTCCCTCATCGTTAGAAAATATTCACCTTAAAACACAGTTGGAGACTTAGGGGAGCCTGGGTGGCTCAGTCGGTTAAGTGTCTCACTTGGGCTCAGGTTGATTCATGGTTCGTTGGTTCAAGCCCTGTATCAGGCATTGTGATGACAGCTCGGAGCCTGGAGCCTGCTTTGGATTCTGTGTC
>NW_027549694.1:0-1134 GCF_008692635.1 Crocuta crocuta
TCTCTCTCTCTCTCTCTCTCAAAATAAATAAACTTAAAAAAACAAAACAAAACAAAACACAAGACTGGTTGGCCTGTGTATTTGGGGAGAACACACAAAGGATTCGTTCATTCAATGCACAGATATTTCTTGAGCATGTATTTGGTGACAGGCAGGGGTCTGGGTGCTGAGGGGACAGCAGAGATGCCTAAGGGGACATATCCCTGAGGTGGGAGAGATAGTAAGATAAATGGAACAGAGAAAGACCCATGGTGGTGGCAAGGAGCTAAGGAGAAGAAGAAAACAGAGAAGGAAGACGGGAGTCAGGAAGGGGACTGGCAGAATGGGGAGGTGACATTGGAGTAGAGCCCTGAAGGAGGTGTGGGCAGGACCTGTGTGCCCCCCTGAAGGGAGAGGAAACAAGAACAGAACATGCCCTTCCCAGTGACCCACTGGATGGACCAGAGCAACTAGGAATGATCTACCCTTTCTCCCGTATGTTTCCTTCCCCATCTCTTCGTCCCACGCTTGCTGCCTGCCTACTGTGTGCCAGCAGCTGGGGGCACAAAGATGTCCAGGGTCCCCAGGCTCAAGATCCTCCCTCGTGGGGGTGGGGGAGGCAGCCATAAACAGATCACCACAAACAACATGGTAGGCATGGGACCTTGGCCAGGAAAGCTGCACGCCTGGCCCGCGGTGGAAGCCGGGTGGGGAGGGGAGGTGTGTGTGTGTTGGAGGCGAGGTTGGGGAGACAGTGGCAAGCAGGAAGAGGCTGTGACTTCAAGTCCCAGGGCAAGTGTGTAGCTCTGATCCAGTGGGAATCAGATAGTGAGTTGGGGTGGAGCCTCCAAATGCTCTGGGGATTCTCTTACTCTTAGCAGGCACCCCTGGGCGGGAAGCAGTTGTGAGGATAACCCAACCCCTTTCGGTTTCACACAGTCCACCAAGAGGGAACAGTCCCCACGTCCTGAGTGGGGATACTCTGCATGCACAGAACCCAGAATTGGTCTGACTGAGGTAGAACGGGGGACTCGCTACTCTGGCAGCTGTGACGGAGAAAGGGAAAGGCTGAGCTTCTCCCGGATCTGGGATCTGTAAGGCTACGGGGTCAGAACTTAGCACCAGACTCTTTCCTTCCTCCCCACCCCATCCCAT
>NW_027549695.1:0-1133 GCF_008692635.1 Crocuta crocuta
CTCTCTCTGCCCCTCCCCCACTCACATTCTTCTCTCTCTCTCAAAAATAAATAAACATTAAAAAATAATATATCAGTATTGGTTCATGAATTGTAACAAATGTACTACAATAGTGCAAGATATTAATAATGAGGAAACTGTATAAGCAGGAGCTGTTGGGGACTCTTATTATCTCTTCAATTTTTCTATAAACCTTTTTTTAAAGCATGTGTATAACTTTATTCATTTTTTCACAATTATGAATATATGTGATTATATATATTATATGATATATGGGATATAGAATGTATTACATTTATATATCTCATATATCATGAGAAAGGAAAAATAATCAACTATGTAGTGCTATTGACTCGGATCTCTAGATGGGTGCGTCAAAGTGCATCGAATTTTTCTCAGTTAAAGGTGAAGTGTTTCCACCCCAATTAGACGCCACAGCTCACCCTCCCTCAGGTGTGCTGGTGGCATCTTAACCTCTGCAGTACGTTAACGATCGTATTTCTGTTACGCTTTTGGCGCTCAACACCATCTGCCTCATTTTATTCTTTGAGGCTTCATGAGGCCAGTCTTCTCTCACTGAATGGATTGGTGATCGGCACTCTTCTGAGCATGTTCCCTACGCTGGCTCATTTCTCTTTACAGCCATCCTACTGGGTAGGTCATACCTCAGCTCCCCTTGCCAGAAAAGGATACTGAAACCAGAGGGATTGCTCAAGGCGATCCACCCAGTAAACTGCCACACTGGGTCCAGCACCGGAAGTTTGGTTTCCGGGGATACTGCCTCAGGTCGGTGCTTCTCCATCTTTACAATGACCTGCGGGTGCTTGTTAAGAAGACAGTACCTGTTCCCACTTTAGATAAGAGTCGTCAGGGTTGGGGGGAGGGGTGTGGTGGTAAAGTCTAGACGTCTGGGAGTTTGACAGGTTCCCCCGGTGATACCAATGCATGATTCAGGGAACATTCTTTGTGAAACTCTGAACCTTCATAAAAGAGAAGAAATAGGCAGTGAAGAAGACAAACACACACGGGTGAGGAGCGCTGTGGCTGTATTAGCAGACTCCGAAGCCTTACTATCGGGGAAACAGAAATTGGATTCACAGAAGTCAGTGGAACATGGCGTTTAAATCATACAG
>NW_027549696.1:0-1135 GCF_008692635.1 Crocuta crocuta
CCCGGGGCCCAAAGACTCCCCAGAAGCTTCCAGAATCCCCTCAAGCAGTTCTTCACAGTCGGAAGCTCCCATCTTATAAATGGGACCTCATCACCCCTCCCTAGAGTGTAACTGTCTGATTCCCCCCCGGAAGGACACCTGTTCCGCCAGCAATCCCTCATGTCTCCCCACTGAACACAGAGCATCTAACCACGTGATCTGAGCCGGAACACTGAGGAAGGACTGGTCACCTCCCCAATTTTCTACAAAGAAACCTGGGGATCAGGGGGTGCCCCAACATGCTGAGGAACGGCAGTTCTTGCACCCCAGCCTCGGTCTCTGGGTGTGAAGAACACGGTCCCGGGGTCAATGCCACAGCCGCCCCCTGCTAAATATCCTCATTTGCAAAGCACAAGGCAAAGAAGCACATTTGAATAAATTTTGTTAAGTGAATCAATTTATGGGCAAACAATTAAATGCAACATGACAACTAAGTAATTAGAGCTCTCTGAGCACCTTGCCAGCTGGAGAGAAATAAACACAAAGGGGGGGAGGGGCGGAGGAGGCGGGAAAGGGAGATGACATTTTCCGTCTCTCTTGCAGGCCTAGGCTCCTAGACACCCACCCAATTCCCTCGGTCCAGCTGTCACGGACGGAGACCATGGGCCAGGCACTGGTGAGGGCTGAGTCTCAGGCATGGCTCGCACAAGCCCCCTGGAGGGTCTCTGTACTTTGTCACATCGCCACTAAATTGTGCCCAGCAAAGCAGCCCCTGCGAATAGAAGGGCATGGTTATGTCGGGCTCTGTCACCTCAAACTTGTGACGTAACCTCAGGGTCCTCCAATGCTCTGATCACACCCTTTTGCAACATGCCAGGTTTACTGGTAAACTCCAAGTTCGAGCCTTTTGGGGATGTGTCATCACTTACAAAGCGCTTCCACGATCCTCGTCTCATTTATGCCTCCCTATACCGAGGAAGCTACTGTAACCAGCTCAGTTGTAGAGGAAAGGAAAATAAGCTTCAGAAGCTAATTAGCACCCAAGCCAAGTAACCAGTAAGTGGCCAAGCCATGCTCTGAACTCAGATCTTCCTGGGTCCACAGCCAGTGCTCTTTCCATCTGCCAACTTGCCTCCCTGTCTCACGCCCGACACCC
>NW_027549697.1:0-1135 GCF_008692635.1 Crocuta crocuta
GCTCTGTGCTGACAGCTCAGGGCCTGGAGCTGCTTCAGATTCTGCATCTCCTTCTTTCTCTGCTCCTCCTCCACGACACTCTGTCACTCTGTCTCTCAAAAGTGAAAAAACATTAAAAATTAAAATAAAATCTGTTTAAAAAAAGAAGCACCTTGTCTAACCCTTAATCGATGGACAAGTCTGTATCTCAGATAGAAACAAGGCCTCCAAGGAGCGAGGCTCTGTGTGCGGGGAATATGGTGTTATGGAAGGTGGTATGAACGTGCCGCTGCGAGTGACTCAAAACCCTCAAATGCCCCAGACACAGCAGCGCTTAGCAGGGATGCGACTGGGTTCCTGGTAACTTTAAGGCCAAGTGCACTTCTCTTTGCCTCCGGTTCATTTTTCGGTCTTGCGGTCACAGCGCCGCCTCCAGCCTGTCCTCCAGTGAAATCAGAAGCAGAATCGGGCAAACGACCACGGGAAGTCCCTACACTGTCTCCCGAGTGGCTGCCGCACAGATTCTGTCTTCTCTCCTCCGATGCGGTTCCAGTTAAGGGAATGGAAACAAACACACGTCACTTTTCTCTGGGTCGTTACCTCCAAGAACACTTGTGCCACCGAGATCCCCGCTAGCTTGGAAGCAGATTCATCAGCACAACACGTTTTATACGTGGTTCCTTATTCACAGAGTGGTTTCAACTACAATAAAAGGGAAACACTGTCAGAAACCGTAATTTCATGATCTCAGATGGAGACACAAATGCCAACTCGTCAAATTCAGTTTTTCAGCATTTTTCCTCAGAATGAAAAGTGTTCATTTCTGTGAACTTCTTTACGTTTTTTAAAAAGGCATGTAAAGGAGGCGAAATATTGTGAATTTATAAACAGTGCACATGTTCGTATGTGTATGAGGGGAACATAAGTCCCTTAAGAACTTCCTTTCCTCTATTGACTTGTGGTTAGAGATGATTTGGGGTTGATAATAGTTTGTATCATAATTCAATCAATGTGTATTTATACATATGTGATCAACTAAGTTTAATCATTTAAATTAATTATTATTGAAACTTTGGATACCATTAATCATTACTTAAAATTATGTTATTGGTCTTCTTGCCAATTTTTTTATTTAAAAATTTTCTAATGTTTATTT
>NW_027549698.1:0-1136 GCF_008692635.1 Crocuta crocuta
CACACACACACGCACACACACGCAGGCCAAGTGAGAACACAGCAGGAAGATAGCCCTCTGCAAGACAAAGCAGAGGCCTCAGGAGAAACCCAAGCTGCCCACACCTGGTCTTAGACTTCCAGCCTCCAGAACTGTGAGAGAATGAATCTCTGTTGTTTAAACCGCCATAATTTTTCCTGGCAGCCTTGGTAGAGTAATACATTGTTTAAGCCCTATCTTGTTCCACCAGACTGTGAACTCTGTAAGGACAGAGAATATGTCTACATTTCACCACTAAACTCTCAACAAATAGTTTATGTCTGGCTCTAAGGAGGAGCCAACATGTTTTTGTTTAACTCATGAACTAATGAATAAATGAATGAATGATGCAGGCTTATGTCAATTTTATGCTGAAAGCTCTCCATTTTTCCAGATTCTTCAGTGCTCCTTTCCCATGAAGTGGATAGCAGGCACATTGAGTAAGTATTTATTTGGGGTAGGGAGGAACATCCCAGAAAGCAAGAACCCAGTAGTGTCACATTCTAGGTCATTGAAAGGATTCTGAAGTGTGTGACTCCCGTGCAGAATATTGGGAGCTTAGGAATGAAACCGTTGCAGGTGGTACTAGGTGGCCTGCTACCCTTCTACGTGGTGTGAGTGCCCACAGTGGCAGGGTGCAGACACGCATTAGTGTTACACTGCAGGAATCCTCCGGCTCCCCTCACGACTGGGAATACCACCTAAGTGAGTCCCAGGTTCAGACCTCCCATATCCAATACCAAGAATCGCAAACTAGTCTTTAGGAGTCCTGGAAAGCCAAATGCTTAGCAGGTATTCAAGAGAAGTATGGAGAGTGGTATAAATTGACCCGTTAGGGAGGTCTAACAGGTCCATGGAAAGTAGCTGAGGCTCTAGAGTTTCTAGGAGTCCACACATGTCTTCGGGTGTCTGGAGACTGTGTTTGCCTGATATGAATGGCAAGAAGGTCCTTAACCATCCTCAACAGTATCTATCCATTATTTAGTGGCTCAATGCCTAAAGTCCTGTCACTAATATGTCACTCTTTGGAGTAAACATCACTCTACCTGGCTGCCCCTTTTAAAAAAGTGAATCCCTATGCCACCAATTGTGCCACATCTGCAGTCACTAACATCTTA
>NW_027549699.1:0-1136 GCF_008692635.1 Crocuta crocuta
TCAAACTCACAAACCATGAGATCATGCCCTGAGCTGAAGTCAGATATTTAATTGGCTGAGCTACCCAGGTACCTTTCCTCTGCCTGTTTTTTAGTTGGATTGTTTGTCTTTTTGCTGGTGAGTTGTATGTATTCTTTATATATTTTGGATAGTAACCTCTTGTAAGATACATAATTTGCAGATATTTTCTCCTACACTGTATGTTGCATTCTCATTTTCCTAATTTTTTGCTATGGAGAATTTTTAAAAACTTTATTGCAGTCTTACTTATTTTTTGCTTTTGTTGCTTACACATTTGGTGTCATATCAAAAAAAAATCATTACTCAAATCGATGTCAAGGAGATTTCTCCCTATGTTTTCTTGTAGGAATTTTAATAATTTCAGGTCTTACATATAAGTCTTTAATCAATTTAGAGTTCAGTTTTCTGTCATAAAAGTAGTTGTCCAATTTTATTTTCTGCCTGTGATTATCCAGTTTACCCATACCACTATTGAAAAGATTATCCTTTTCCCATAGGATACTCATGGCCCCCTTGTCAAATACTAGTTGACTATTAATGCAAAGGTTTATTTCTAAGCTTTTAATTTTGTTACATTGTTCTCTGAGTCTGTATTTATGCCCATACCACACTATTCACATTACTTTAGCTTTGTAGTCCAATTTGAAATCAGGAAATGTGATGCCTTCAGGTTTGTTCTTCTTTGTCAGGATTTTGCTGGCTATTCAGAGTCTTTTGTGATTACATACAGATTTTTTTCGATGTTTTCTTCTGTTTCGGTGAAAAATTTTATCTGAATCTTGAAAGGAATTTTGTTCAACACAATGGCTTTAGGTCATATCCACATTTTAACAATATTAATATTGGTTTCATAAACACAACATATTTTTCCATTTATTTCTGTCTTCTTCAAAGTCTTCCAGTAAAGCCTTGTAGTTTTAGAGGTACAGATTTTTCACCTGCTTGGTTACATTTAGTTCTCAGTATTTTATGCTATTGTGAATAAAATTATTTTATTCCCTTTTTCAGATAGTTTGTTGTTAGTGTATACAAAAACTTTTTTTTTTGTATTTTTGTTTTGTACCCTGCAACTTTACTAATTTGTTAATTAGTTCCAATAGTTTTTTTTTTTTTTT
>NW_027549700.1:0-1137 GCF_008692635.1 Crocuta crocuta
AAAGAGGAAACGTGGAGAAACATGGGGGTTAAGATCAAGCCTTGAGAAATATGAAGTAAATGGTGGATTTGTCGGAGGGAGAGATGGGAAGCAGGATGACGTCGTGGAACAGAAGCCAAGGGTGATGAAAACTCTAAGACAGTTATGGTCAGTGACACCAAATGTTCTAGAGAAGTAAAAATAAAACTGAAGCAAAGGAAGGGCCAATGGACTTAGCAACTAGGAAATCCTTGGGGCCATTGCTGTAAGAATGTGGGGGTAGGAAGCCCATGCCGGGTCTCCAGAGCCCTGGGCAGTGAGGACATCGGGCAGCAGGCACAGAAACGCAGCAGGGAAAGGAAGGAAATTCAGTTCACTGGTAGAAAGGGCAAGCAACAGGCACTTCAAGGTGGGGCAGAGCCTTGTTGAAAGCAGAAGGACCAGGTAAAGAGAGAGAGTTGGGACTAGAGAGCAGACAGACGTGGACTTGCATCCTGACTCTAATTGTGCAACGTTGCGTACATTAGTTACTTAATTTCTTTGAGTCTCAGTTTCCTCCTCTGCAGAATGGTGTGATAATACTTAGCTTGTTAGGTTACCACAGAATATAAACTGAGAGAACATTAATATGGGGTCTCAGTGAAAGAGGGAAATGGGATTTCCTGGAATATTTATTCCCTCCTTCTTAGGAACCAAGCAATGCAATGCACAGAAGCCCTGACTTTGTTTAGGAAAACAGGGTTTCCCTGGAAAGAAGACTAAACAAGTAATGGTTTCCTATTTCTCTGGTCACATTCATACCCTGCTGTTCAGCTTACCACTCCTCTCGGCCAGCCCTCCGTGGATGACTCTGGCCACCAGGATGTCCCCTGTCATCTCGTGCCGCTTGATAGTAGCTCCCTGGAGAGACAGTGAAGTGGAACCCTTCTTTTAGCTACCATGACCATTTTTCTGGTGGCTTCCCTCAACATAGCTCTGGCCTGCTCAGAAAAGGGCACTTATACCAACCAGGGCCCTACTGTGCCATCAAAAAGACAAGGCAATTCACTCAGTCTTGGTCTATCAAAGTCTCTATCCAACCACAAAGATACAAAAGAATATTTAGATCTTTCCAAAGTTAAAGAAGCTCTCACCATTACAACCTAATCAAAGAGACTT
>NW_027549701.1:0-1135 GCF_008692635.1 Crocuta crocuta
TCCAAAGCAGGCTCCAGGCTCCAAGCTGTCAGCACGGAGCCCAATTAGGGGCTCCAACTCATGAAGTTGGCTGTTTAACCAACTCAACCACTCAGGCGCCCCAGTATTTCAAATTTTTAATGCTAGTGAACATAGTATTGTTTTCGTAATTATAGATATTATTATTTTTGCCAGTGATATAGAAAAATGGTTTTTATATATTTTATCTTGCATCCTATTAAACTACTAGACTCATTTACTAGTTCTAGCAGCTTTTCAGTAGATTTCAATTCGCAGCTCAGGGCATGTGGGTCTTCAAGTTACTGACCATAGGGGCAACCTTCACTGAAGATGAACTAGCAAAATTCTCATAAACCGTATGAGGAAATGAGTCACCACGAGATTAAACTGCAAAAAAAAAGAGTTTTATTTCTTCCTTTTCAATTTGTATGCCTTTTATCTTTTCTTGACATATTGCATTGTATAACCAAAAAAAAAAAATTCAGGGCAAATTTATTCACAGAAATTGACATGCTAATTCTAAAATTTATATGGAAATACAAATGACCTCAATTATCTAAAGCAGTGTTAAAAAGGAACATAGTGGGAGAACTTACACTACCTGACAGCAGTACACATATACATACATACATACATACATACATACATACATACAGTAGTCAAGGTGCTGTGGTCCTGATGTAAAGACAGACAAAAAGATCACTGAAAGAGAACAGATTTCAGAAATAATCCCACACATATATGGTCACCTAATTTCCAACGAAAGTGCCAAGGCCATTTAATGGGGAAAGGATAATCTTTTTCAACAAGTGGTGCTAAAACAATTAGATGTCCATATGCAAAAACAATGAACCTTAACCTTTAGCTCACAATTTAACAAAAATATTAAATAGATAATAAATCTAATATCTAACACTTTAAAACTTCTAGGGAAAAAATGGGAGGAAATACTTGTAACTTTGAGCTAGGCATTATGTCTTAAAGGAGAACAGTAAGCACAAAATATAGAGTTAAAAATGAAAAATCTGATTTTACCTAAATTAAAAACTTTTGCTTTTCCAAATACACTGTTTAGGGGGCGCCGGGGTGGTTTAGTCGGTTAAGCGTCCGACTTTCACTCAGGTCATGATCTCGC
>NW_027549702.1:0-1136 GCF_008692635.1 Crocuta crocuta
AATTTGACAATAAACTATTTGTAAAAAAAAAAAAAAAAGAATCCTGAAAAAAATAATTCTAAAAGTACAGATTGTGCACATAACCTGATTTAAGGATGAAATTTTGTAGACTCATGCCAATCAAGTTGTTCAGGTACAAATGACTACATTGAAGGAAGGGATAAACCATGTCATTTTGATTCTTTAATTATTACTCTTTAATTTTCTCTAGGTGTGTTTGTAACCATCATTCTTGCTTGATTCGGTATTTTTAATAAGCTTGATTTTAGTAGATACTGTGTTAGAACCTACATTTTAAAGATTAAAAATAACTTTGGTCTTACATGAACTCATAGCCATTTGAGGAGATAAGATAACAAATAATGCCTAACAGAGCTACAGAGAAGCATTACAAAATATCAGGAGAAGGTACTACAGTTACAACATCAACAGTCGTAAACGATGGCCTCAAATTCTTTGACTTTCCTCTCATGAAGAGGTCAGGTCTCTGTCTCCTACTTTCAAATTTGGGCAGGCTTGTGACTGCTTTGAGCCACAGATTACAGAGGAAGTGATGCTATGTGGCTCCTGAGACATGGTCCTAAAAGGCATACAGCTTCCATCTGGCTCTCTTGGAAAGCTTGCTGTGTGGACGTTCTCTCTCAGAACACAGATGGGAGCCAACAGCCATGCTGGAAGAATCTTGAGCCTCATGGAGCAAGAACATAAGGGCCTGGCTGACAGTCCCTGCTGAGCCTTCAGTCAGACTCGAAGGGAGAGAAACATCCAGGTGGCCCCAACGATTTAAGTCTTCCCATGGGCCTCCCTGGACATGGGGCAGAGACAGCCCATCTCCAAGATGCTGTTTTCACTCCCACCCACAGAAGGTCAAGGCACAAGGAAATGACTGACACATTATGTGCTCAAGTGTGGGTGGTTTGTCATGTTCAGTAGGCAACTGGAATGTAGCATGGTCATACATTTCAGAATTTTCAGACAGCCTTCATTTCAGAGACTCAGCAACTTTAATCCTCATGATCCCTCAGACTGTCAGATTCTGGACTAAAATTTTCTTTCTTTTAAAAAAAATTTTTTTTAACGTTTATGTATTCTTTTGAGAGACAGAGAGACAGAGCATGAGTGAGGGAGGGGCAGAG
>NW_027549703.1:0-1137 GCF_008692635.1 Crocuta crocuta
AGGTCTGATCTGTCTACATCAACATCCATATCTGTATCTATGCTCATACCTGCATTTGTATCAGGTCTATATAATATATATACTTATCTATATATGTAATACACGCATATACTCACATGTGTGTATCTATCAATCAGTTAAGTAGTCTAACATACCCACAATCGTGTGCACACGTACAGTTCTCCAGCTACTGGTTCTCCTTGCGCATTATGGTCTGGGTACACATATGACTGAGTCATATCTGCCTCCCCTCAGGCTCTGGAGATTTATTTTGGACACATGTGCAAGGTGGACTTTCTTCTCATGATTACCCAGGTCTGGTTTGCCTTTATCTAACTAATTTGCTTATTTTTTAAATATGTTGCTCCTCAGGCATGAAAAGAGCACCTGCTATATGCCAAATTGACATTAGTCTTCATCTTAACTCTCCTAAAAATGTTCCCTCAAATTCCTTCAAAGAACCTTGTGTCCATGTAGACAGATAGCAGTGGCCCTGGAGATTCCTACTAACTTCCTGCCCCCCCCCCATTCTATAAGGTCTTCCTGCCTCCATGGCCTTGGGGGCTCCTGTTTGTGGGGTCCTCCTCACATACACCCCAGCCTGGATCCATCTTGCTGTGTCTTCTCCCCTTCCCCTTCCTGCTTTCTCATCCATGGACTCACCTTCCTCCTGCCTGGAAAACAGATTCTCATCATTCTCCACAAGGCAGTGCGGTTTTTCTCTCGGGCTCCTCGACGGGGATACTGTTACATGAAAATGCATGAAAGACCGCAGTGAAAAAAACAGTCATTTAAAAAGTCAGATGCAGCTCACCTGGAAAATAGCTGTGATCTGAAAACCATCCACTCCCTTTTCATAATCGATGGAGATGTAGTTCACTTCTGAGGGTTCCCCGTGTTTTCCTTCCATGATCTATTGACCTTCGAGACACCACTGAAAGCAAATTTTATCACTTGCCTTAAAGTTGAGGAAGCCGTGTGCGAGAAGAGTTAGGTGATTTTCACAAGGTCACGCAGCTACCAGGCGTCAGGGCCAAGATTCTGTCCCAGGTGGGTCTCGCTGCTAATGCAGGGTTTTAACTGTGAATGCGTGAGCTCCCACGCTCACGTGGGCATCCATGGGCACACACACAGACA
>NW_027549704.1:0-1137 GCF_008692635.1 Crocuta crocuta
TCTCTCCTAGAAATAAATTTAAAAATATATTTAAAAAAAAGAAATGTATTGTCTAAAAAGATATAAAAGCTTCCTGCTCTCATCACTTCCTTGAATCTCGTATCTTTGTGGAGGCTCCTGTACGTCTGTACATAATTACATTTGTTTTTCTCCTGTTAATGTGTCTTTTTTGTCGCAGGGAGGTCCCAGTCAAGAATTTAGAAGAGTAGAAGGAAAAATGCCTTTCCTCTCCCTACACGACAAACCTTCCTACTTATCAGCTATCAGCCCTGTTGAGGAGCTAGGGGGGTCTCAGGGACAAAACCAAACCCCCACTTTCCCAGAACTGCATTCTAGTCGGGGACACAGAACCACAAACAGAATAAATATATATCGACACTGGTGGGGATACATATGCTATTTTAAAGAACGAGCAGAAGGGGGTATTATTTTACATAGGGCGGTCAGGAAAGCTCTCTTTTCATAAAAGAGTTTCTGAGCAGAGGCCTGAATGAAGTGTGCAGCCATGCAGATGTCCAGTGACAGGGAGCAGCATACGCCACACAAAAGCTGCCTCTGACATCAAGATTAAGGGCACTGGAAAAACAAACAGATGCGAGCAAGCACTCCGAGCTCTCCTTTTTCCTCTTGAAAGCAGTAGAGAGAATCCCCGTATGGAGAGGTCACCCCTCTACCAGGAGGAAACTCTTATTTTTATCACCTTGAATGAGGAATCAAGGCTGTGAGAAATCTGTACAAGCAAATCTTGTAAACTAACCCTTGTCTTTCTAGTTACTTTCCACAATTAACTACCCTACCCCAAGCCCCCTTGCCTTGTCCTGTTTTCACAGTTTATTATTTTTGTCCAACTCAGTACATAAGTGTTCAAGTCTAACTGCTTCTTTGGGTCTTCATTTCCCTACGAGGGCACCTTTGTCCCAGAAAATACATCAATGTACCTCAATGACTATATATAAAAATATATTTATGTAAATATAAATGAAGCGTATGCTCTTTTCCTATTAACTTGTTTAATGTCAGTTTAATTCTTAGGCCCCCTAAGAACCCTAAGAAGGTACAGGTAAAATGTTATCTCCCCTACACCAGGACAGGATACTTCTAAGAAGAAAGAAAACTCGGGATCAAGGCTGTGACACT
>NW_027549705.1:0-1137 GCF_008692635.1 Crocuta crocuta
CCCCCCCCTCCATTTTATAGACAAGGAAACTAAAGCTGGTAGGTGTCATTATGCACAGTTTTCCTGACTCTGAAAGATCATCTTGCTTTCACTACCATGGCACACAGCTATAATATGAAAAGCTTGGCAGGGTCAACACTAAATTTCTTGATATTAATGTCCTGGTGAATTCTTGACAAACTAAAATGTAAGAAGAGAACTTTTAATATCATCTGCATTTTTCTAAGAATTTTATAACCTAATATTATGGGTTAACTACTATTTTCACCCCCACCTCTCAGGTGAGGAAATGAGGCACAGAGAATTTTAAAAGTTGCTTAAATTCACAAAACTAGGGAGTGGCTTGATCAGATATCAATCTGAGGAAGTTGGCTCCAGAGTCCAGGCTCATCACTACTGCAATAAACTGCCACAGGGACTCAAATGATGGTTCTCTAGTGTCCTGATATGCAGGAGTAATGTCACCTAGTTCAGTGGTTCTCATACTTTCGCATTTATCAGAATCACATGGAGGACTGTTAAAATACAACATACTCAGTGTCACTCCCTACAGATTCTGATTCATTTGGGAAGGGTGGAGCCCTGAAATAATGCACAGAGGACCACTGAACTAAGAAATGATCTTAGACTCAACTTTTCATGCATAACTTCTAGAAATTTTTCTAAGCATGTATACATTTTTAAAAATATATCAAACTGTACTGTTTTGTAAACTAGTTTTTTCTCTAATCAGTATGTCATGAGACCCTTTATATTGGTAATTGTTTTTGAGAATATAACTTTCAATGGCAGCTGAGGACTTGCTATGGACTGAATGTTTGCATCCACCCAAAATTCATATGTTCAAGACATAATCCCCAATGTGATGATATTTGAAAGTAAGGGGTTTGGGAGGTAATTAGGCTTAAATGAGGTAATGAGGGTGGAAACCCCATAGGATCAGTATCTTTTTAAGAAGGAAAGATGAGAACCCTCTCTCCCTTCTCCACATGAGGATACAAGTGGAGCAACCTACACACCAGGAAGAAGGTCCTCACAAAACACCTTGATTCTGGACTTCCCAGCCTCCAGAACTGTGATAGATGTTTGTTGTTTAAACTACTAGGGGGACCTGGGTGGCTCAGTCAGTTGGGCATC
>NW_027549706.1:0-1137 GCF_008692635.1 Crocuta crocuta
AAAAAAAAACTTATTTTTTATTCTTTATGCCTCCATATTGTTTGAATTTTTAATAATGTAAACATATAAACGTGCATTTAAGAAAGGAAGAAGATGGAGGAGAAAGTGGATGTGGGCAGAACCTATTGCCATCACTTCACAATCTATGTCAATCCAACTAGAACGTTGTACACTTTAAACGTGTACTGGTGTCGAACGTCAATTTTTCTCAGTGAAACTGGAAAACAACAGTGATTGTAATGTTGCCTTATTCTTTTGGGTGAAAGACATTATGCTAAATACCTTGGATAACTAGTAGAAGTAAGTAGCCATGCACACTGGTAATGTCAGAGGAGGTTTAGAAGCAAATCATATGTTATTCCTTCTTACCAGCATCTTGGGGAAGTGGGAAGAGGTCTGTACTCAGGCAGCAAATGTGAATGCTTGGTATCACAGGATTTGGGCCGTCAATGTATATCCCTCAGGGCCCTCAGTTTCTTCTTTGTAGCATTAAGAGGTTAGGCAAAATCATAATGGTGACCAATTAGCATGTGTCCCTTATTCTCCAAACCTTCAAGTTTTGCAGGTACTTTCTTTCTAACCCATCATGGCTTTCTTTCTGCTAAGACCAGATCCAGTGCCAATCAGAGTTGGCGCCCAAGTACACAGATATCTGTCATCACAAATCACTTGCAAAGACATTATAGATTGTTCAAAAGAGACTTGGTGACTCATTGGAACCATGGGCCTTGGAGACATATTTGAACTAAATCGCTGCACCACCACTAACTAAGCTGCGTAATCTTAGGCAAGTGAATTAATCTCTCTGAGTTTCTATTCCTTCATCTGTAAAATGGGGACAAGAATTCCTATACCCTGCCCTCTGCTGGCCCATCGCCAGCATGCAGTCAATCTTGTTATTACCCTTAAAATTTTACACCTCCTATCTTGTAAGACTTTAATCAGAGATTAAATGATGAGAAGCCTTACTCTAATGTGCATGTCATTCTTTATCTATTTTTGTTCCCATTGTTAGCCTTGTCAGGAGCTGTCTTCCCTCAGCTCCTCAACCCGAAGATGCTTGCATGGGCCCAAATCTACTTCTCAATGGCGGTTAGATCAGCAAAAATGGGCTGTTGTGAGCAAAGCATGAGTCTC
>NW_027549707.1:0-1138 GCF_008692635.1 Crocuta crocuta
TCAGCGTTAGTTACAAGGTGAACGGGTGAGCAGGGCCTGTGTGGTGCTGCACTCGAGCGCAGGACCTGCCCCTTTCTCTCCAACTCAGGGAAAGAGCTGCTCCGGTGCTTGGAAGATTCGATGATGTATGATCCCACACACTTCAGTTAATGCTTGTGACATAATTGGCAAGCATCAAAAACAAACAAAAAAAAGGAACAAGGAGACCTGTATATCTAGAATCATCTGTGGAATATTTCATAATGGAGAACTAAATTTTCATTATCATGTAGAATGCTGTCAGTACAAGTAACAGAGGATTAGAGAAAGTGTGAGTTTCAGAGTTGACTGAGTAATGACTTAAAGACCAAACAGGTTCCACATTGTTGCTCTGCTGTCCTCAGAGTACTAATAACAGGCGCCTCATGATGGGAAAGTGGGTGACACCACTTTCTGCCCAATCCACAGGAGAGAAACACTCTCTGTTCAACGAAATGTCAACTACAATTTTTGAGTCTGCATTTAAGTCCTACTGAGCAACCCAGACCATAGCAATAACTGCATACACTGCTGCTCTGTAGTCAGTACAGATTGAAGTGATGTCAGCCTGCCACGAACCCAGAAAAGAGGTAGAAGCCAAAGGCCTAACCTACTGAGATGGTCAAGAATAAAGCCCGTCTATATGCTCAGTAAGCATCTGTTCCACCTCCCACACTCATTTATGAGTCGAGATCAGTGTACTGAGAGTGGGTAAGTCTTCATAGCAGAGCCCCGGTGGCAGAGGGAGATACATTCTAAAGAGTCCAGAAGAATACCCAAGTATTTTTCACTTTGCCCACAGGAAATAAAGACGTTTCCTAGAGATCCTGGACCTAAATCCAGACTCGTCGTCTCAGATAGAACTATGATGTCACCTCCAGCTCCACCTGTGAGGTCTCTGCAGCCTCTCTAACCCCCACATAATCCCGCCCCTTCTCGGTGTGACCTTAAATGCTTTTGCAACTCTTCAGCTGAGACCCAGTGAGATACTATTTTTCCATTCTCATTTTCCCTTATTCTAATAGATTCTGGCCATGAGAGAGAAGAGAGTTCAGTGAAGGGCAGTCTTCTCAACTTACTGAGTAATGGTTTCCTTCTTTCTTTTTTTTTTTTTTTACAT
>NW_027549708.1:0-1137 GCF_008692635.1 Crocuta crocuta
ATCAAAGCAATAACAGGGCTAGTAACTCTAGGGTTTCTAGAAACTAGTGAATTCCAAAACTTATATGTGATGGTCCATACCTCAGATACATACATTGAGAACTGGATATCAAAGACTAAGACTCCAGGTATTCTGGGATGGGTTGAGGACAAGGATCTACTAAGTGAGGCATCATACCTCCTTGAGCCTTTCTTCTTCTTTTGCCCTGAGAGATACAGCATCAAAAGCTAGAGTAGAATTAGTCAGTGACTTCATGCATAACAGATGTATCAGAGAATCAACAATAAACACACAGTCAGGTCATTAGGGTATAAATGGGTGAATGTGATGACTGTGACATTGTACCAGGTGCTGTGAGAGCTTGGAGGAGGGGATTTTGGGATGAACTATGAACTTGTTATGTTCATAACCCCAGCACTAAACACAGTACCGGCACATAGTAGGTGGTGAAGAAATGCCCCTTGGCTTTCAGTATGAAATACCATCATACTAATAACACTGTGTTTGGCTCTGTGCAGAGTCTATGCTGATGATGCATTATTCCCCTCTTGAAATTCCTCTAGAACTGAGCCCAGACAGCAGAGCTCAGCTTTGAATAATGTTTATAAACATTAGAGAGAAGCTGACCTGTTTTTCTTAAGTTCTGCCTGATCTCTCTTAGGCACTAGGTCACCTTAGAGGCGTTGCTACCTGAGAGAAGAGAGGCACTGAGTTGACTCTGCTTGTGTACAAAAGGGAAATCAAGTCCCTCACTCAAAGTACTCACCTGATAGTCTTTGGAAATGAGTGCAGGCACCTGGAATTAGTTACAGATTCAACATCCTGGACCCACTGGTTCTTGACATTGTAATGAAGGCAGTCATCTATTTTCACTGATTCACGATACTTAAGGGTACTTCTAATCATGATAGAGCTGTATAGTTTAAAGTAACTAGGTTTTCTGCTGGAGCAGGAATTGTAAGAATTCAGTGTGCTTCTTTTGATCATTTCATACTAACTAGGTTCTCTGATTAGCAGTTTTTACTGTCTCTATGGTATTCCCATCCTCTTATAGAGTGTTTGGTGCAACATAGTCACTCAATAGGCATTCCTTGAAGAGAAATTTAAAATGTTCCAAATATTTGATATTTGTCAATA
>NW_027549709.1:0-1139 GCF_008692635.1 Crocuta crocuta
AACAACCAAAGGAATCGGCAATCACATCTGCAGCCTGCTCTATCCCTGGTTGTCTGTTATGAATCACTGTGTTTCAAGTGAGAAGAAAACCAATTCTCAGTGGTTTAAACAGGAAAACGACTTGCATTTGCTCGCATAACTGAGGCGTTCAGACGTAAGCCTCCCTGTCCAGGAGCCCGGATTCCCGGGCTCAGCTACTGTCACCTGGAATCCAAGTTCTGCCTCCCACCCCAGTGGCATTATTCGCATCCGGCAGTCAGTGGCCTCCAGGCTTTCAGCTCATGAGCAAATTTTTTGAGGCTGAGAAGAACAGCTGCTAAGATCCCTTCCTCCAATCTCTTACATCTCACAAAGTGTGGCGGTCAATTTTATTCAGTCAAGCCCATTCCCAGTCATGACTGGACCATTCTCTGAACTACCACAAGATTTAGGGTGGTTCCAGTCCCTCTACAGATTCCCTCATACAGGCCGTCTGTTGGTTCCTGGATGTTCCTTCATTCATCCATTTTGAGTATACCAACTGTTCCCTGCGGGACCCTGACTGATGGAGGCACATCATATTTAATTTTGCAAAAGAATATAACATCTGCGTAGGCATAGAATATTTTTAGAGCTCTATCTCCAAATTTACAAAGATGTCAATAACAAAGAACTTGAGAAACAATAATTTGAACTGTAGACAATCCACAATAAATGTTCACTACAGGCTTACCAACTCGATGGGAGGAGATAACTTTAGCAGGAAACAAAAGTGTTTTCTGTTAGGGCTCATTAATTTTCCATTTTATAAAAAATGTTATTATTTTATAAAAATAAAGACTATTGCAAAACCCTTATCGGTTTCTTAAATCAGGTGTTAATGTGAAATTAAGTGCCTATATAGAAAATGGGGAAAGATGGATTTCATATACGTTAAGCCGAGCACATTTTTTGCATCTCCCTTGAGATGCAAGCGTTGTTCTTACTCGGATGTTCATCGTGAGAAAGGCAGGGAAGTTTCGTGTATTGTGACAGCGGCCGCGACACCCCATGGACTGGCAACGGAACACGAGGGACGGAGCGAGGGTGGAGGCCGCCCCCGCCCCCCGAGCTGCCTGCCGGGCCGCGCCGGGGCGGGGGCGGTGGGGACGAGGCCGGGC
>NW_027549710.1:0-1139 GCF_008692635.1 Crocuta crocuta
AATCAATACAAACGATAAAATGTCAAATGAGAAATGGACAAAGGACCTGAATCTGAACCTAAAGAGTATAAAGGAGGGCACACAGTTCCATAACACATAGCTGAAAATGTTATCCGTCCACAGTGAGAACATGTAATTTCAAACAAGGTACCATTTTTTCCTTATCAAATTGCAATGATAATGTTTTTAAGTCATAATATTTGGTGCTCAAGAACAGCATTTTCTGTGGGACTTGCTAAAAATACAAATTTATAGGACTCTGCCCAGACCTACCAGAGCAAAGTCTCAGTGGATGGACCTAGGAAGCCACTTACAAAAATTCTGATTCATTTGGCTTACAGTAGTAAGGACCTGGGAATCAGAAATTTCCCACCCCTATCCTGGGTGCCCTTAAGGCAAGCTTGAAAATATTACTCTAAGGAGTGGTTCTCAACCATAGGTGGCCTATCAAATCACTTGGGGAAATTTAAGAAGTACATATACTTGAGTCCTACCCTCAGAAATTATGATTTAATCCTGATGGGGTTTTTTTGGATATTAAACATTTTTAAAGCTCTTTAGGTAATTCTAATATGTGGCCAAAGGTGAGAACCCCTACTACAGAATGGTAAATTTGTATTCATATGCTTTTCAAACGGGAGTGAAGATTGGTACAACCCTTTTTACAAACAATTTGGCTGTTGTGTTGCTTTTTTAAAAACTAACATCATTTTCAGTAAAAATTGTAATCTTGTACATTTCCTACCCTTGTAATCTAAATACAGAAGACATTTGTGAAAGTGTCTTTGTAATTGATTCAATAAGAGTATTTGAGATTAACATAACTGCCCAGCGATAGGGTAAGTGTTTAATGAACAATGGTATGTTCACATAATGAAGTGCTAAACATTCATTAAAAATGTACAAACAATAAGTTTTTAATGTCATGAGAAAATACAGGATTAAAGGGGGAAAGTAAGGTCTAAATTGTATTACTGCATGGTCAAGACTAAGTTAAAATACACATAGTAGGGGCACCTGGGTGGCTCAGTGAGTAAGCGTCCGACTTTGGCTCAGTTCATGATCTCACCACTCCTGGGTTCGAGTCCTGTGTGGGGCTCTGTGCTGACAGCTCACAGCCTGGAGCCCATTTCAGATTC
>NW_027549711.1:0-1139 GCF_008692635.1 Crocuta crocuta
AGAGAGAGAGAGAGAGAGAAATATTACTCAGCCATTAAAAGGGATGAAATCTTGCCATTTGCAACCACATGGATGGACCTTGAGGGCATTATGCTAAGTCAGACAGAAAGATAAATACTGTATGATATCACTTACATAGGGAATCTAAAAAACAAACACAAACAACAAATCAAACTCATAGAGATAGATAACACATTGGTGATTACCATATGGTGAAGCGGAGGGTGTGCAAAATAGGTTAAAGGGGTCAAAACGTACAAACATCCAGTTAGTAATGAGTCATGGGGATATAATGGACAGCATGATGCCTATAGTTAATATTGTATTGCATATTTAAAAGGTGCTGAAAGAGTAGATCTTAAAAATCCTCACCACAAGAAAAAAATGAAAAAAACCCCAAAAACTATGTATGGTGAGGGGTGTTGACCAACCTTATTGTGATGATCTATGTGTCTGAAAGCTTCCTTCCTTGTTCTGGAAAAGATCTCATCTCTGATCCTTTGTCAGGACAGCCTGAGACCACCCACCTCCTTCATCCTGAGGGGTGGTGGTATCATACAGTGAGAAACTAGAGGTGGTGGAAATCCTGGGAATGTGTGCCTGAGTCCAAGAATCAGGACAGTCTAAATGTGTGTGCATTTGGTGGTCACTAGAGGACTGGGGAGGGGACGGTGTTAGGCCTGAGTTTGGAGAGGTCGTTCTAGGCGCCCATAAAGTAGGAAAAGGCAGCAGAGTCATTCCCTTTGTGCTAAAACTGGTTTCCTGAAGAATACCATGCCAGAAGGAAAGACGACTCGGGCCAGCTGAGCCTTACCTCTCTCTGAGCCCTTCCTGGAAGTTTTAGTCATCAGTCTCTCAGTTGGTAATTCTTCTCTAAGACCTTAAATCTTTTTCTCTTTATGATTTTGGACAAGGTCAATTTTTGTTGTTTAAAATAATACAGTAGCTGCTGATTCCACAGGTACTCAGGGGAGAGGACTTTGGAGGGCTTGTGGTAAAGCAGATACTTGTTCAGGTGGCTCTCATCATGCCAAATGGCCTCAATGTGGTTGGCTCGGTCGGCCATTATTGCCTCATGGCAGGCCTTGGTGAGCCTGTAAACCTCTGCCACTGATCCCCCAAAAAAGGCCCCTGTGTAG
>NW_027549712.1:0-1139 GCF_008692635.1 Crocuta crocuta
CCCCCCCCTCCTGCTTATTCTCGCTTGCCCTCAAAACCAATAAATAAACCTAAAAAAACCGTTGACGGCGATAACACCCAGTCGGTGTCAAGGCTGAGGGAGGAGGGAAAGAGGGGCCCCAGACTTGGCTGGTGGGAATGCGATGTGCTGTAGCCTTTTTGGAAAGTGGGATGGTCGTGGGGTTACCCAGTGCTGTGTAACGAGCTGTCCCCAAAACCAATGGTTTGAGCAACGGCAGCCGCTCATTCTGCTTGCGGGTCTGGAAGTGAACTGGGCTAAGCCGCATCTCCAATGTGGATGGTGGCTTTTCCCTCGTCCGTCTGCCACCTGGGCCAAGGCTCAAGGTGCCTAGATGGAGCCGCTGTGGCTTCTCCTCCACGTGGTGGACTCACAGGAGCTGGACTCCGTACATGGCCGCGTGTTGTGGCTTCAGCCATGTCCAAAGGCCTAAGCCCCAACACCTGTGAACGTGACCTTGTTTGGAAATAGGGCCTCTGCACAGGTTCAGAGGACGTCCAAGTGGATTAAAGAGGGTCCTAAGCCAATGACCGATGTCCTGAGAGGGAGGAGATCTGGACACAGACACCCCATGTGACAATGGAGGTGGAGACTGAGGACATGTGTCTACAAGCCACGGAATGCCCGGGGTCGCCGGCATTCAACAGAGGGTGGGTGAGGGGGGGCCCGGGACAGGCCCCCCCATCTCCCAGCCTGCCTCCCCCGCTTTTGTAGGGGGAGCCAAGATCAAGGTGTGGGCAGGGCCGTCTTCTCCTGTGTCCCCATGTGGTCATCCCTCTGTGTCCTGAAATCCTTCTAAGAACCCCAGGCCCCTTGGATTGGGGCCCACCCTTGTGACCTCGTTTTACCGTAATTACCCCTTTAAAGACCCTGTCTCCAAACACAGTCACATCTTTAGACACTGGGGGGTTGGAACATAGCGTTAATTTTGGGGTCACAATTCAGCCCACATGATGATGCTTTGAGTCACCGGGTTGTGGGTTTTGTTGCGGTGGCCATGGGCGACGGGGACATGACAACTCAGGGCTCCCGGAGCAGTTTTCCCAAGAGACCCCGCGGCCTCTCCCGACACTCCCACTGCGTCCTCATCCTGTCCGTGGTGGCAGTCACTCGCACAGGCC
>NW_027549713.1:0-1140 GCF_008692635.1 Crocuta crocuta
CCCCCACCCACTTCCCCTCTGGTAACCATCAGTTTGTTCTCTATACGTAAGACTGTTTTTTGGTTCATATCTTTTTTTTTCCTTTTGTTTCTTAAATTCTACACACGAGGGAAATTATACAGTATTTGTCTTTCTCTGACTGGCTTATTACACTTAGTGGATTCTATAGGGTTATTCTCATCTCCTCCACATATCCCACCAACTGGAGATCCTTTTCAGGAAGCACGATGCGGTTTATAAAGCCAGGCACCCGTGCTGAAGAAGTTCAGCGCCATATGACAATCTAATGTCCGCCATTTTAGTCAAATAATCTGGCAACTAGCTGAGTTTGGTTTTGTGTCCAGGGGGCAGAGAAGCTGCCAGGGGTAGGGAGTAACATTTTGCAACAGGAGGGCATGCCTGGCTCAGTCAGAGGAGTTCAAAACATTTCATCTCTGGGGAGAACTGAGAAGGGAAAGGGGATAATGTCCCTAAATAGCAGGTGGAAGAAGACTAAGAACAAGAAGTAGAGTCCGTGGAAAACTGAAACCATGAAAGACTGGGAAGCACAGCCTTCCCGGGTACCAGCCTGTCCTCCTGTGGGAAAGAAGAAACAAAAGGGAGATACAGGGACCATGGAAGCCACCACCTCTTCTCTCATTTTTACCACAGTAAAACCCTGGATTGCGAGTAACATGTTCTGGGAGTGTTCCACAAGGCGAGCAAACATTTCTAACACGCTTTAACTTGATACAAGCATGATGCCTTGCACTATGAGTGGTACATGAGGCCAAACGTCCCATGATCACAGCTGAGCCAATGGTTCTTGAGATTTGCTTTGATATACAAGTGCTTTAGATGACAAGCATGTCTCCCGAACGGATTATGCTCACAAACCATGGTTTAACAGTATTTGTTTAGGACCCGAGCAATAACCCAAGAATTCGAGATTATCCTGAAACTGCACCCCTCAAAATGAGAGCAACACCCTGAGTTTAAAAGTTGAAGAGGCCAAGCAGCCCCATTTGTTTTATCGGTGAAAACTTTCCAAGGGTAAGTGACTTCCTCCAATTATTGCCAAATGGCTAGTAAGCACCTGGCAAAACTCGCAGCTAGAGGTGCAGCTCTCGGCCAAGGGCACTGCTGCCGTCTCCCTGTCCC
>NW_027549714.1:0-1134 GCF_008692635.1 Crocuta crocuta
AAAAAAAAAAAAAAAAAAAAAAAAACAGACACAAATCAACAATGACAAAGAGCATCCGGGCTGACGCCTGCTCTAGTTTGGGTGTAGACAAAGTGCTTCTTAGCCCCATCTGATCTGATGAAAATCAAGCACGAGCGGACTTATCTAGAACACACCGAAGGGCTGGAAAACCGCGATCGCCAGCCGTGATGATCTTCTGCGGTTCTGGGGTTCCTGGGCTCAGCTGGGTGGTCGTGTGTGGGTCTTTCCGTGGCTTTCAGTCGGCTGGTAGCTGGAGCTGGAATCATCTCAAAGGCTTCCGCACCGTATCTGGTAGGTGACGGCTGTTATCCGGGCACAGGACAGGCCTCTCGGTTTGCAGAGTTCAGTGCAAAATGAAAATGTGGGCCCTTCGTTCAACAATTAAGCATTTCAAGGGGCGCCCGGGTGGCTCAGTCGGTTAACCGTCTGACTTAGCCTATGAGGTCATGATCTCACACTGCGTGGGTTCGAGCCCCGCGTCGGGCTCTGTGCGAACAGCTTGGAGCCTGACGCCTGTGTCTCCCTCTCTCTCTGCCCCTCCCCTCCGGCTAGCACTCTGTCTCTGTCTCTCAAAAATAAATAAAAATGCTAAGAATTAAAAAAAAAAAAAATTTCGAGACAGTGACAGCAGAGCGTCAGAACGAACACGGGGTTCTTCCGTGCTCGGGGCCCTGGGCTGCGGCATGAGCCACAAGCCACAGAGCCCGACTTGCCTGGGCCTCAGTGGGGCCTGCAGCCCGGACGCCGACGTGTCACCTTTCATGGGTCGCTCCTGCCCCAGTCCGTTTCTTAGGTGTGAGTGGGTCGCTAAGGACATATTCAAGGGGAGGAGAAGCGCATCCCGGGTCCCGATGGGTGACGGTCGAGGAATTTGAGGGCAGGCTTGCAAACCACCATAGGAGGTTAGTGCAGACTGAATTGGCTCCGGTGCCTTCATTCGGCTCTGTCATGTTCTTCTAGGAGCAAGAGCAATCTCTGATTTTCCTGTGTGACTACAGCTGTGTTGCCTAGCCTCTCCGGGCCTCAGTGTCCCCATCTATAAAATGGGACGGTAACACCCACTTACTGGGCTACTGCAGATTACACAGGGAGCTCGCACACAGGACCCGGCAC
>NW_027549715.1:0-1141 GCF_008692635.1 Crocuta crocuta
GAAGGTGGCCACACTGTGGCTGTGTAGTGCTTGAAATGAAGCTAGTCCAAACTGAGATGTGCTATAGGTGTTACAGTAATTCAGACCGGACCTTGGCTGGCATGTGCCTTTTGGCTGTTGCTCTCTGCCTCCTCCCCTGCTTTTCCTACCTGGAATGCAGACACAATGCCTGGAGATGCAGCAGCTTTATTGGGACCATGAGGGTTTACAGCCACACTCTACGGATGGTGGGTGGAGGAAAGAGACTATTGCTTGAGCAGGCCACCACCCACCCTGCCCACCCCCAGACTCCCCATGAGTGAGCAGAATGAACACTTCTTTTGGCTCAGGCCCCTGAGGTTGGGTTTCTGTTACATGAGTTGAATATGAGCCTAACTGGTCATCATCATTACGTTTTGGAGTCAGCACGGTGTTATATTGAGCGCACTTTCAGTCTGTCCCAGGCACGGGAGCATCCTTGCTTTGATGAGGGAAAGTCCAATGATAAGAGTTAGGCCTCCCCACCGCAGAGCTCAGAAAACACCAGTGCAGGCCCCTCCCAGCGCGAGGCTCTGCCGATCTGACTGATGGAAGGGAGAGTTCACTTTGGAGAACCGAGAAGGGTGGTGCACCAACAGCCTTTTAATGAGCATCTTGTCTCCTTGGCCAGCCCTCGGCGGTGGCTGTTGCCTTGACCCAGAGTTCTGAAGCGTGCGACTGTGACTTGGTGGCCATCCCATTCCTCCGGTCTCCTGAGCCCTCAGCTCCTCTGCAGGACGGACCCATCTGAGATCAGACGCATCTGCACGTTAAGCCTCCGTGGCCCCGGCAAGATGCAAGAGCGCCCCTGTTCTCTCCATGCATCTCATTTCCAGGGGCCACCCCGGAAATTACCGGTGAGGCAAGTAGACAGAGACTAGACCTCTGTAGGGAAGCATAACGATCGAGGGGTCACTCAAACCTGAGCCCCCTGACTCAGGCGAAGTATACTTCCAAGCCCAGCCCTCGGTCTCAGCCTGAGGAAGTGCACACAGAGTCAGACAGCCCGGAGTCAAATCACTGCACCTGCTCAGGCAGGCCACCTGACCTCTGAGGCCTTTGGTTTCCTCCTCAGGGCTGGCTTCGTGCTCATAAGACCCGTGTGGTCACACAGGAGCCCCCC
>NW_027549716.1:0-1138 GCF_008692635.1 Crocuta crocuta
AACTGGACTTTAAATTAAAGACAGTAACAAGGGATGAAGAAGGGCCTTGTCTTGCCATATTACTTTCAATAGTATCCAGCATACTTGTAAATGTTTGTTAGCATCCCTTAGTGTTTGGCAGGTATATAGCTAAGTGAAAACTAAATAAATACAAAACTGTATGCATGATATGGTTTTACCTATTGAATATATACACAGTTGTTAAGTCTGGACATATAGAGATAAAAATGATACTGATCTATGGTTTTATCTCATTTTCACTTTGTAATAAAAAGAAACTTGTGTGAGCTTCCAGTGTGTGCAGTAGTAGCCTTCAGCCCCCTCACTGGGGATCACAAAAGCCTTTGCTTTCTGGCTTCACTTCCTCTACTTTGCCTCCTGCCATGCTGGCCATCCCAGTAGCCTTATTACTCCTTCCCTGAAGATCCTGTTACTGTCGCTCCTCATGCCTGCCCTGAGACTCCTGCTTACAGTTCATGACCTTTGTACACACTCTTTCCTCTACCTGGAGTGCCCTTCTACTTTGCCACAGAGCAACTGCCACTCCTCAGCTCTCTCAACACTCTGCTTTGCTCATCACTTCCGGAATTCACATAGACAACTGTTCCTAGACATGCTCTCGTAGGCAACTCCCCTTATTTCTACCATTCTTTGTAACTCAAGCAACTCTGCTACATTGGCATCTAATTTCTGCCTGCTTTCCTCTGACATTCAGGATTCCTTAGCGCTGAGGTGAATTGTGCTACTGTAGGGCAGGTTCTTTCACTTGACACATGTTTGCTGAGAATTTACTATGTGCATGGCGCTCGTTTAAACACTCAGTTGGAACATAGCTATGGATCTTACCTGTTTGGAGTTTCTGCTCTACGTAAGGAGACAGACAGATTAAGAGGCTGCGATAGTAGATTATTAGTGTGGTAAAGGGAAGTCCAGGTGTCTGGGTAAGCTTTGGGCTCTCAAGATTGGACATTAGAAAGCCCTTCCTCATGCATTCACTCATTCATCAAATCATTGACCAACACCCTATTGGCTCACAAAGATGAATTAGAAGTGGTCTCTCCAATAAGAAGCTCACAACTCTGACACTGCAGACAAAAGTGGGGGAAAGGGAGAGAGGCAAACCATGAGAGACTCTTGA
>NW_027549717.1:0-1142 GCF_008692635.1 Crocuta crocuta
ACTGTAAAATTTAAAAAGGGCAAGACACAGGGAACATTTTTAATAGTTTGGAAATTAATTAACAAGGGACTTTTTTATGCAGAAGTTTAGCAAAATATTCCCGCCTTTAAAGAAATAGTACTTGTGTGGATTGAAGTCCTTTATATTGATCTTTCTTCCTATGACACTAAAAATAAGGTAGGTAAATAGAAAGGGGAGTGTAGTTCAATACAACTAGTTCAATACATCGTATTGCTAAATTATTAGGTTAATGATGCTTTTAAGTGAAAAGTAGCTTCAGGAATAAATGAGGCTAGTAGGTTAAGCACTTAAACTGATGGGAAACTGACCCATTCATATCAGATCCATCATGATCCAATCTCATATTGATTTTATTTCATAATGGATTATCTCCATGTTGTGAAATTTCATGGGAAATTTTACTATAAATATATGGGCAAAAAAATAAATGGAAAAAATTTGATCAGTAGTGAAAAGTTTTTTTTTTTATTAAAGTATACTTGACATACAATATCCTATTAGTTTCAGGTGTGTATTATAGTGACTCGGTTTTATGCATTATGAAATGATCCCCACCCTAAGTCTAGTTACCATCTGTAACCATTCAAAGTTATTACAATAATATTGACTGTATTCCCTATGCTGTAATTACATCCTCATGACTTATTTATTTTGTAACTGGAAGTCTATACCTCTCAATCCCCTTCACCTATTTTACCTTCCCTCCCAACCCCACCTACCTCAGGCAACCAACACTTCATTTCCTGTATATGAGTTTGTTTCTGTTTTGTTTATTCATTTGTTTTGATTTAAAATTCCACACATAAGTGAAATAATACAGTATTAATCTTTTCCTGTTTGACTTATTTCACTTAGCCTAATATTCTCTAGGTCCAGTCATGCTTTGCAAATGGCAAATTTTCATTCTTTTTATGGCTGAGCAATATTTCAGTGTGTGTGTATATGTATGTGTGTCTGTGTTTATATTATATATATTCATCTATTATATTCATCTAATATATATTATATATTTGTTACATATATAATATATAATATTATATAAATTATATATATTATATATTATATACTATATAATATATATTATAATATATATAATAAATATATATTTTTCTATTGGTTGA
>NW_027549718.1:0-1142 GCF_008692635.1 Crocuta crocuta
ATCCACAGACCCACAGAGATTCCTGTGGAATCTCTACGATTCTATGATTGGGCCACTAGTGCTACTTTATAGCAATAGGCCAAACTGGGAGGAATGGTTTTTACTTCCTGACAGGAAATTAAGATATAATTAAATATATGTTTTAGCAGAAAGAACACTAAACCCAGATTTGAAGGCATTCTATCTATCAACAATGAAACCTTAATGTCTTCACAGTCGCCTAATCTGTGCACTAGAGTTTACAATACCCCCATCATAGGGCGGGCATAAAAATCAGTGAGATGGATGTGAGGGCCACCAGGGTACATCTGTCACATCACTGATCACCAGGGTTGACTCCATTGATATGGTTGTCTAGGCTGTTGTCTTTCTTCCTTATTCCTCTATAAGCATTCCTTCTGAAGCTACATGATTGATCAAAGAGAATGACCTTCCCAGATAGAAGAAGATGGTTCTTTGGTCAAGAGTATATGGGTAGCTGTGCTTTCCTATTAGAACCTCTCAAACAAGCTTTTTAAAATCAGTGAAATAACAATCATGAAATGCTTAACAGAGCACCTGGCCCTTAAAAGTTGGAAAGTGCAGAAACAGTATTCTAAATCTAGACTATCTGACACTAATGCCATATTCCTATGATGTTGGAGAACTCTACAGGTAGATATGGAGAAATATGCAGATGCTAAGCTACATGGGGATTGGAGAAATTTGTCAACCTCTTTGGAAGGAAGTAGTCTTTAAGAATTCAAGCCTACTGAGCTAGTAACTTTTACATTAAATTATCTAAATACAGACCTACTTAAAAATAAATACCATAAATATATTGATAGCAAGAAATGGCTTATGGAAGGCATATACTGTGATGACCAAAGAGAAACCTGTTCCATTTGGCACAGCATTCTTCATGAAAAGAATAAGGAAATTGGATCAGATGAGAAACACTGCAGAACTTGCCAAAAAACACTTGAGTAAAACAAGAAAAAGAATTGACAAATTCTTTCAACTTTGTAAGATTTTTGCCTTTTGACAAATTGTTTAATAATAAAGACATTGTAAACACTTGAAACCCATTATTAAAAAATAACTAGCTATATATCTAACTTTATTTTTTTTTAATTTTTTTAAATGTTTTATTTATTTCTAGG
>NW_027549719.1:0-1142 GCF_008692635.1 Crocuta crocuta
GCCAATATGAGATCTCACAGTTCTGAAGATGAGAAGGCCAAAATGGGTCTTCCAAGCTAGAATCAAGATGTCAGCAGAGCTGCATTACTTCCAGAAGACCTAGGAGATGATCCATGACCTTCCCTCTTCCAAGGATGCCTGCGTTCTTTGCTTCATGACCCCTTCCTCCCTCTTTCTGGTACAGCACTCCAAACTCAACAACCATCATCACATCTCCTCTCTGACTCTGTCCATCCTGCCTTCCACTTGTAAGGTAAGTTTCATGTGATTACATGGGGCTGATCCACGTAATGCAGGGTAATTTGCCATCTGGAAATTCTTAATCACATCGACAAAGTCTCTTGTACCATACAAAGTAACCTATTCAGAGGCTCTGGGATTAAGACATGGGCACCGTCCAGGCCATTATTCCATACACCACAACTTCTCACAAGCGAATAAATATTTTAATGGGAAAAGGAAGACCTTATCACTAACCAGTGAATCAGATGGAAGAAATTTCAGAGAGCCTGTCAGGAACATGGAAGAGCTATTGAGGGATGAAGGACAGATGGTGCATCCGCACCTTTTCCCTGACACTACACGTAAGACACTACTGACTCCAAATACATCTAGGACCAAGTCTGACCAAGTAATCTCTACCAATGATAAGGAACCTATCCTGGGATTATCCCCAGATAACCAGCCAACCAACATATTCTTGGAAAACCGGGTATATACTTCAGTCCTGAGTGGTTCTCTGAATGACTTTGAAATGACTTTTGCTCATGAATCTAGTAAATATTTTTGAGGACCCACAATGCCAAGCACCATTCCACACATTGAGGATACAGCATGGACAAGATTTTCTGCTTCTGTGAAGTCGATGTTCATGTCAGAAAATGCAATTTTGGTCTGTCACGTACAGGTTTCCCTTCTTTAGAAAGGATAAGAACACTTGAAGAAACACGGTAATTCATCAAATACTGGGGAGTCTCAAACACCCTACTTCTCCCTCGTTCAATTTCCACATCCACAGAGTCTCTTCTCAGTAGTCTGACTTATTTTTATATGAATTTTTACATCTATGAATCATACTAATTTTTCAATGGCTTTCTAATAAATATACATGGATTTTATATCCTCAAATATATTACAAGACA
>NW_027549720.1:0-1142 GCF_008692635.1 Crocuta crocuta
AGATTTCTCCAGTCACCATGCATGTAAAATTAAGGACAATATGAAAATGTCTAATTTCCCAGAAGTGGGCAATAGGTAAATGGTGAGGAAAGAGGGGGAAGGGAAGGAATTGGAGGAAGTCTTAGGAGGGCAGGTTGGGGCAGTGAGAAGGATAAACCCTACAAAGAAAAAAATAGAAAGCCTAGGTAAAAATCAATGATAAACACTTCTCAGGAGCTAATATTGAGAAAATGGAACAAAGGAGAGTCAATGGCAGCTGGTTACAATAGGGTATGGACTGACCTGGTGGTGAAGCCCATGAGGAAAGCAAGGAGAAAAATCATCAGTCTGTGCTCCCATCAACTTGGGTGAATACTGAGAAGGAAGACTATGGTAAGTATGTCTTAGTTCTCAGTCCTAAAAACGTGGCCCTATAACCAGACAGATCCCTGCTGGGGAAATCTTAGTAACACTAATCAAAAAATCCATCCAGGAAGAGTCAACTTTAGCACATATTGAGAAAATAGCACTGGGCTGAGTTGAGCAACCCTAACTTGAGCACCCCTGGCCTCATTTGTAGAATGGGGACATATAAAGACTTCCAAAGTCCTCTCCCAAACTTAGGGACTCTGAATTAGGCTCCCAGGTAGAAGCAGAGGGGAAATCTCCTTCTAGTCATTTCTCCAACCTGTTCCCTCTTCTACTTCCTCTTAGATAAGCTTCCACCTTGTTGAGCCAGCACCAGGTTTTTTATTAGGGCTCTAGCCTAATAAATGACTCCCAAATCATGGCCAGCCATTGATTTTCTAAAAATGTAATGTGCACGCAAGCTCAACATGTAGAACCCCACAACAATTGAATCCTCCTCGGCCCAAAATCAATTGGAAAAGTGCATGTAAAACTACAATAGCGCTAAACTTCTCATAATGAGGTGATTTTGTTAAGTGAACATCTGATTTAAGAAGTGGCTCAGCAGTACAGGGCTGCATCACGCCATCTAATCAGGCTACGGCAGGAAATGCGCTGGCTCCCAGATGAGCAGGCATCGCTGGAGGCGCAGGGGAGATCCAGAGCCAGTCTAGATGTGTTGGGGGAGAAGTCGGGCTCCCAAGTGAGGGAACACCTTTTATTTGGACCTCTCTTCTTCCTTAACCTCTTCCCCC
>NW_027549721.1:0-1143 GCF_008692635.1 Crocuta crocuta
GCACAGGGCCGCCCGGCCCCCCCCGCAGCCGGGCGCCGCGCACCTCGTAGGACGGCGCCAGCTTGATGAAGAGGGTGGTCTTCTTGTCCCAGATGACGATGATGCCGATGCTGGCCTCCACCACCAGGTACTGGCCCACCTCCCTCGTGGTGTAGGACACGTGGTGGCCCACGTCCCGCTGGATCACCGTGCGCTGCTTGTCTTCCAGCTTCAGCTCTGTCCTCTGTGCCCGGGGAGAGGCCCTGTCACTGGCCGGCCCGAGGTCCCTGCGGGCTCCCTCCGCCCGGCCTCAGGCGGCACTCACCCCCATGAAGATCTTGATGGCCTTGGAGCAGGTGACGCCTGTGGTGCCACAGGGAACGTTCTCGGTGATGATGCTGAAGGAGCCCCGTGAGGAGTTCTGGCCACAGTAATCCTGGGGACCCACAGGGGACGTGAGCCACTCTAGCCGGGCCACCAAGGCCCCGGGCCCCCACCCAGCCTCATCCCTCCTCTGGTAAGAGGGGGCCCCTAACGGCACACACAAGCCCCTCACTCCCCGGGCCCCTCACTGGGGACCCCTTGCTGGGCTGAGAGCGGCTTAGGACGTGGTGCGGGGCCACAGGACCAGGGCAGGGCCTGCCCCCGGCCTCACCTGAGCCGCCACGTAGGAGCAGTGTCCATCAAAGTCGTAGTATTTCCCGTCGAAGGTGATGTAGTGGCCACTCCCATAGATGGAGCAGGAGCCGTGGCACACAGCCTGCGTGCACACCCAGCGGCCCCGCCGGCAGGTGCTGAGGAGAGTGGGAAGGGGGCCTGGAGGGGCCACAGGGCGCAAGTCCCCCCACCCCTACTCCGAGGGAGGCTGGCGGGCTGGGCAGTGTACGGACAGCCCCCTCGCAGCTCACAAACCACATGCACACGGCTCCCCTGCACGTGGGGACAGGCCCCCCCTGGCTTGCCCGCGGCACGCTCCCGCCAGAGTGCCTGGTCTGGGGTCCGCAGGACACTCACCAGGTGTTGCAATCCACCTTGATCTTGTCCCCGGGCAGGTACAGGTCCCTGTTGTGCACACACGGGCACTGCTCCTCCACAACACAGCCACCACGGCCGTCATCCAGCAGCCCAACCGGGCAAACACAGCCGCTGATGCACTCTGTCTGG
>NW_027549722.1:0-1143 GCF_008692635.1 Crocuta crocuta
CAGAGTGGGAAAGGTGGAGGGTCACTAGAATGCTGCTTGACCATAAGGCAGCATCCAATAAAGTTAGTTATACCCAGGTGACACTGTGACAAAATAGAAAGAGCTTCAGCTGGTGCCATTTGGAGCCATGTCCTCATCTTGGTTAAGTCACTTTACAGCTGTGTGACTTTGAGAAGGTTCCTAACTATTCTCAATCTTTCCTGCAAAATCAGGCAGCTGTGCAGACTGCCTGAGAAATAGTAATTAATACTTTGGAACATAATACTTCTTTCATAAAAAGTAACAACAGCTATGAGAATCAGAAAATCAACTGCAGAGCTGAATATTATTACTGAAACCATTCTGCACAGGCCTGAAACAGCCATTTGCAGCAGCAAATGCCTCTTAGAAACCCAAAGTTTGGGTCTTCATCTTGTCATATGAAGGGTTTATTAGGCCTTCAGAAATGACCTTTCCCATTCTTGCAAGCTTCATAATTATCATCAGATCTAAAGACGATGCAGATGACACAAGACTGTGAGCAGCACATCCAAAAAAAAAAAAACAAAAAACCACACCTGGAATGAAAGACCTAAACACACTTCTAATGACAATGGGAGAGAGCAATCAGGAACAAAACTGAAATGACTCCCAAGGCCTGGCCCTGCTAAGCTGGGAAGGGAGCCGGATTAACTGAGACTTGCCCATCCATCACAGAGAACACATGACAGAGGAGAATGTGAACATCTTTGGGTCTTTGTTATCCATTGACCCACTCATTCACTCTGTCATCAAGTACTGAGCTCTGGGTAGTGTCAGGTTTGAAAAATGCAGGAGTGAAAATGGCTTGTCTCTCAAATAATGCACAGCCTCATGGAGGAAAGAGACAGCAACAGCGCAATCGAGATGCAACAGAAGCTACAATCCCATTGTGCCAGAGGGAGAGAACACAAGTGAGTTCAGCTCTAACAAGGTGGATCATAAAAGTGCTGCTTAACTCAGGTTTTGAAGGATTAACAGGAGTCTCCGAAGACACAGGCTGGCATGCACAAGCATGCACAGTGTCCCCTTTGAGAGTCCACACATAGTCTAGTGTAGAAGCACAGAAAATGCAAAAGGATAACAGATGATAAACCAGGGGTAGGCAGAGGCTGCACATTCACC
>NW_027549723.1:0-1144 GCF_008692635.1 Crocuta crocuta
AAAAAAAAAAAAGAAGAAGCCTTCTTTGTCTTCAGAGTCTCTTCTGCAAAAGACGAAAATGTCCAAACTTGTCTCTGACGTTCTGTATTCCTTTTATACTACTTAATTGGAACCTTTTCTCTAAAGACACTGCAATTTTTTCTTAGACCCTTTAACATTTTCCATTTGAGAATTTGATCAACCTTGAAATGTCTGTGAACGTATTTGATGGATTACATGATTACTGCCACCAGTTAGGTGTCCTCTTACTTAGTATTTGAATTAAACTCTACTTCTAAAACGATGAGAATTTTTCTTTCTTCATCATTCTCCAAAAGTAGGACATGAGTCCTTGTCTCCTGCCCCAGCCTCACAGACTGTGAATTTTAGTTCCTCCACTGCCTCCCAACTGCAGGGACAGCACTGAGCAGATTGGGAAGGCTGCTCTCAGGAAGGAAACCAGCAAGTCACAGCCTCGTGGCTTACAGAGGGATTCAGGCACTTGTGCTGGAGGCGGTGCTTGCCAGCAAAGCACCAGACATGTTCGCAGTTCAGCAACAGAAGCCACGCAGCACGCCTCCAGTGTCCAACACGTGGCATCCCTCAGGCCAGCCTGCTCACCACACACGGCCCTCATCCCCAGTCCCCATCTGGCCAGTCTTCACAACAGCTTTGCTAACTTCATGCTCAATGTCTTGGGCCTTCCTGCCATGGGCCACGGGACCTTATTTAGAGCCACTTCTTCCCACCGAGGAGTTAATCATATGTGTTTTCAACAAGGCAACCATCTGGGCATCTGACGCCAGCCACCAAGTAATTAGTGGGAAATGTTGCAACATATCCAGGGATATTTAATAAATATTTCTCGAATAAATAAACAAAGCTGGGCAGCTCCATATTTGCTCACTCCTCCGGAGAATAATAGAGATGTTTCCTATACTCCTCTGGGCGCCATACCTCTTGCCACGCTCTAGGCGTTAGATGTCCCCTAAGGTCCCATCCCTGGGCTACTGCTCTCCTAAGCCCTTCTTCCTCTCCTCTTTGGCAATCTCATCCATTGCTTCTGCTCTATGCATCACCCAGATTCAAAAAAGTGCCAATACTTATTTCTAGTCCACAGTACTTCCGCAACAGATGTGAAAATCACACTTCCTAATGGTCACTT
>NW_027549724.1:0-1144 GCF_008692635.1 Crocuta crocuta
ACTTGGTGATTAACTAGATTTGCTCAGGGGGAAATGGGGAGAGGAGCATTCTTGCCACTCATTCAACATGACATCCCTTGCCCTGGACAGGTAGATGACTAATTGCACCAAATGGAGTGTGAGTGTGTTTTCCAGGTTCAGTGCTTGTGGGCAGGCAGACAACCAGTGTGATATAATTAAATCTCTCTTTTTGTTTGCATTGAGCTTCACAGCTTGCAAAATGCTTTCATATACATTATCTGGCTTCCTCCTGACCTCAACTATTTTATCGGCTGTCATGACGCTTGAACTTCCAGCATTATAGATGTGCCATGTCTGGGTGAAGAGCACTGGTTTGGGAGCTTGAGGGTCTGAATTAAATACTCATTCTGCGTGTGATTTGCCTGTGAGCCCTGGGTAGTCACTGAACATGTCCTGTCTTCAGCATCTGCAAGATGAGAATACTGATTTTACAGAAGTGCTTCAAGGATGAAATAAAACCTCACATGTGAAGACCTCCAGCTTGTTCCTAGACCAGGGTAAGTGCTTAGCAAGAAATTGGTCAAATCTGGGTTCTCAGGAGTCCCCCAGCTAGAGGTGGAACCCCAAGGAAGTGCATCCGCCTTGTTGAAAGCTGGAGGCACAGGAGAGTAATCTGGAAAGGGGAGTCGGGTCTACAGCCATACCACCCTGAACGTGCCTGATCTCAGAAGCTAAGCAGGGTCAGGCCTGGTTAGCACAAGGGATGGAAAAGGGAGTCGGTATATGGGGGGTGGTAGTGAGTCGTGGGATAGAGATGTGCGGGCTCGGTGGGCAGGCTTCCCCCATGCCTCTGTTTCATGCCGGTAGCAGTATTCAGTGCTCCACAGAAACAAGAGGGAAGTCAGGTTAAATGAATGTCGTTTTGGACACAAAAATATTGGCATTGCAATGGTCCCTTCTAAAGCATTCAGCAAAGATGAGGAAGCTATTGATTTAGCCATCTCGTTTTTGCTGAGTTTAATGACAGCTGCGGAGATGGACTATTGTGTCTCCTTAAGCTAACAAAAAGCATAACAACTCTCCACAGGGCATGCTTGAGCCAGGCTCTCTGAAGCTGCCTGCTGGAATCTCCCCTTTGTGGCCCTACAGACTGCCAGGTGGCTGAGAGGCAGCTGGGGCAAAC
>NW_027549725.1:0-1144 GCF_008692635.1 Crocuta crocuta
CGTGTGTGCGTACGTGTGTTGTGTGCGTGCACACGTGTGTGAACGCACACATCTGTGAGTATTGCTTCCCCCTAGAACACACCCAGAGCACGTTGGCATTTCTCCCTGTGCTTGTACGCGTCCTGCGCCAGGGGTGTGAGTGTTTAGCCGCGAGGGGCCTCTTCTCTAGGCTTCTTGCTCCAGGCGAGTGTGAGAGACGGGGCCACGTGTGGTGGGAGGGGAGGGGCGGATGGGAGGAGGCAGGGACCGCGGGGCAATTCTGGCTCTGCTGCCGGCCGCTCCGGGGCTGACTTTGGATCCTTGCCTGCGTAACTGGGTCCGAAATCGGGCAGCGAACGCATTTGAGGGGCTCTCGGGTTCCCCCTTCCTCCCTGAACTCAACGCCTGGGAAGGGAGTGGGTAAAGCAAGTGGTCCGTGACGGTTGTTGGCCGAGTGTGGGTGTCCACAGGCCCGTGTCGGCCCCGTCTGACGATCCTTGTTGCTCTGTGTGTGTGTGTGCGAGGGATACTGAGGCACGGAGAGGGGAAGACGGAGGAGATGGGAGACCCGAGGACAGTCGTGTGGCTTTGGAAGGCCAGAGCTGTTGAACAGAGTCGTGCTCACTAACTACTTAGTACAGGAGTGTTAACGGGAGGTGCTTTGAGTAAGTCCGGAGGATTAAGGGGCTGTGCCGTATTCCCACTGAGCGTCTTGCTTAAAGCTTTTAAACCATAATAAAAAGAAGGAATTTTCCTGGGGGGAAGATACTAACAGAGATGGCTGAATAAGGCAAACGAAGTTTTCAATTGATCCAGTTAATTAAAATAGAGGAAAATGACCCAAAAGCCATGTGCTGAAGGAATGTCCCACCGATCTGTGTTCATAGGTCTAGTCTGCAGAGCTCAGGACTGCTGCTGTACCTTGTCCCTAAAGATGTGCTCTTGGGGGCGGCTGGGTGGCTCAGTTCTTTGTGTGCCCAGCTTCAGCTCAGGTCAGCATCTCATGGATCATGGGTTCAAGCCCCACGTTGGGCTCTGTGCTGTTAGTGCAGAGCCTGCTTGGAATCCTCTGTCCCCTTGTCTTTCTCTCTCTGCCCTCCCCCTGCTCGCAATCTCTCTCTCTCAAAGTTAAGTAAACGTTAAAAAAAAAAAAAAAAAAAAAAGA
>NW_027549726.1:0-1143 GCF_008692635.1 Crocuta crocuta
GCCTGCTTTGGATTCTGTGTCTCCCTCTTTCTCTGCCCCTTCCCTTCTCTCTCTCTCAAAAGTAAATAAACATTAAAAAAAAAAATTTAATTCTCTATGCTCACAAAGAATTTGTAGACTGGCAGGCAGTTCCCTCAAGAATAATACTTAGGTCTCCCCCTCTTAGGCAGAACCACATGTTTATATATTACAGAAGAGCAAGGCTTTCTGCAATTTTGAAAACACTTCAAAAAAATTCTACAACCTCCTCTAATTCATGGTTTATCAACCAGCTCTATTAGAAAATGATTCTGCATCCTAGATGATTCATGCTCCAACAAGATGTGTCCGGCTGTTCTGCCCCATTACCCCCACCCTCTCAAGTAGGACTGGGGAGTACAAAATGAAAATGCAAGGCCCCTTACTAAAAACATTATTAAGAATTTCAAGATGGCGACAGCAGATCATTAAACCAAGAGCGGTGCCCCTTGCGACTGACCTCTGAGAAGAACATGGAGAGGTGTGGCAGGCCCATTTTCAGTCCATCCTGATTCAACATCTTCTTTTATTTCTTCAGTGTATTACTTTGTTTTCCTGTTTACCATCTACATTTCCCACGGGAATGTAAGCATCCTAGATCTTGCCTGTCTTATCCAGCACTGTATCTTCAGCATCCATGTTGGCACACAGTAGACATTCAGTTATCGGGGAGAAGGGGACAGTGAGAAGAAGGGAGAACAGAAGGAAGAGAGGAGGGAAAGACCGATTGTAGTTCATCCCCAGCCCTCTGACAGCCACTCATCTATTTTCAGTTGCCCTATTTCCCCTTGTACTTCTGGGGATCTCAGATCTATCCTGACAGGTAGGGATCAAAGAGAAACCTAGAAGGAGATAACAGAATATAATTAACATTACTAAATACTTTGCTAAAAGATCCTCATTTGTGCCTGTCCTTTAATACATAGACTCTCCTTTGTTCCACTAGAATCTTCTGGGTGAGAGAAGCAGACACCCATGACATCTGCCATGGGACCCGGGTTGGACAGGGACAGTGCCTGGAGAGAGAATGCCTGCTCTCCTGTGCTCGCTTGCTCTTTCTCTCTCGCACTCTGTTTCTCTCACTCCATCTCTCTCCCAACACCTCTGCTTCAGCTGAAGCTTTGC
>NW_027549727.1:0-1110 GCF_008692635.1 Crocuta crocuta
GCCTTCATGTCCCAGATGCTCCAGTCCCCGGGGAGTCAGTCCCTTTAGTGACCCACCATCACCTGTGGTGGTTTCTTAGTCACCACCCTCCCGCGTTCCTCTGAGAACCTGAGTTCCTCTGACAACTGGAATCTGTGGTCGGCGTTTAGATGTGGTGACACTCAGCACGTCAAGTGCACCAGGGGACAGAAGCACAGGGTGAGGAGCCCCCAGCTCCAGTATTTGCACCACCCACCCCATGCAGAGAGAGACCCGCCCACCTACCACCCTTTAGCTCTGCCTGTTCCTGGAGTTTGCCAGATTCTTCCTCCCACATTCGTGCCCTCCAGATGCAAGGATGATCTTGCAAACCGTGGCCGGGTCCACTGCCTTCCTCAGCACCCGAGGTCTCTCCTGGGACCTCGCCTGGGACTCTTCCTGAGACATGGCCCCTTGTTACTTCTGCAGGCACGTTTCCACTCGGCCTGCAGACCTTCCTCCTGTGGGTGTGAGACGTCCAGTCTTGCCTCCAGGACACAGGCATGGTGGGCTGGGTACTGGAAGGGGAGCAGGCGGGATTGGCTCAGGGGCCTGGTGGCCATCGATCACACACTTACCATGAATTTTGTCTGTCTACTTCCAGTATTTTTATATTGCTTCCCTGCGATTTCCCTCCTTGGGCTCTTCCCGCAGATCGACACTTTCTGCGTTTACCTTCTGGAACAGATTGACATGCTGTTTTTCGGAGGCTCTGGTAAGTCATGGACATCCCACTCTTCCTGTAAAGGAGTAAAGTCCTGATAAGGGCTGAATGGAGTGAGAGTCTGGACAGCTAGGCGTTCATTGTCCTCAGCACTAAACTACCCCGTGCGTGCACCTGTATAGACAGGGGACCCATGTCTTCACCCATGTCGCCACATCCTTACCTGAAGACTTTGTGCCGGTTGCTGAACTTTAAAGTCCATGAAATGGAACTATTGGCTTCTCTAAATGGAAATGAATGTGTGGATCTCCTAGGGGTTCTGTAAAAACTAAATGAAATAGTACATAAAGCACTTGGGCATAGCTGGTCATCCAGTACTCTACCCCCTCATCACACACACACACACACACACACACACACACACACAC
>NW_027549728.1:0-1145 GCF_008692635.1 Crocuta crocuta
GTTCCTCACCACCTGTCTTCTACCTTATACCTGGCCCGGCCCTGTCCCCAAACACAAGTACACTTCAGCCAACAGAGGCACACAGGCAGCACACGTTTTGAGGAGGCAAGGGGTACAGGACACAGCGGGGACTAGGGTCTGGTTCTGCTTCTGTAGCTCACTGGCTATGAGACTTCAGGTGTGTTTCCTAAGCTTTCTGGAACTTTCTTTACCCATGGGTAGCATTAACACCCACCTCACAAGACTCTAATGGGTACTTAGGGTGCACAGGCTCTGCTCCCGGCCCAGTGCACGCTGAATGCCTGCGGAGAGACTGCCGGCTGAAAGCGGGGAGGAAGAAGGGCCCCCAGCCAGACACCTGACAGGAACGCCCAGACGCCGGGGGAGTGAGCTCCATGCTGGCTGGCTTGCTGCAGAGGTCTGGAAGGGACCCTCATGCTGGGGTTGCCGGACTCAGGGTTGGGGCCCCTTGAGGGGCTGGAGACTGCACACCGGGAGGTGGCTTTGTGGCAGAGACGCCATCATATGGCTTCAATCTTCCCAGTGGGAAAACCCCCGGGGAAGCCAAGACGCTGGGTTGGCTGGGAGGGGCTTGCAGGCAGGTGAGGCGCTGGCGCCCCCTGCAGGCTGCTCTGCCCACCAGGAGGGCACTGACTCCACAGACCAGGCAGGAGGGCAGGGAGGGGCGGACTGGACCGCAGACCTCCCTCCTCCACCCTGCTTGGCGGAGAGTGACATGGGGTCTGCTCTTCACTGCTCAACTCACTGACCAATCGGGTGGCAGTGGGCAATGAACAGTCACTCTGAATGCCCACCATGGTTGCTTTAGAATAACAGACAGAGCTGGTAGGAACTCGGAAATTGCCCTTCTGACTCCTTTATTTTAGAGGCAAGAAAGCCACCAGGCGAGTGGGCTGGCCTGAGGCCACCCAGCTAGAGGACTGCAGGGCAGGAGCTAGGGCTGAGCACACGGCCGCCAGGGCGCGCCTCCTGTACCACACCTTTAAGTCCCTCTGAGCAGCCCCCAATCTTTTCTTCTCCCCGCCCCCAGGTGTCTTCCAAATATTTTCCAGGCTCTCCTCGGTCCTGGACTCCCACTCAACTTTCACAAGGCCAAGATACCCGAGGGGCTGAGGGAGCCAGAA
>NW_027549729.1:0-1145 GCF_008692635.1 Crocuta crocuta
ATGTTGGGACCCACCTTTATTGAGCACATTCTATGTGCCAGATGCTTCCCATCCAGGGTCCCATTTAATCTCCACAATTATCCAGTGACCCTGGTTCTGTTAGTCCCACTTTCCTTCTCTGAGTTCAGTTTCCTCAGCTGTAAAATAACCTGCCCAAGGCCACAGAAAGTTCCAGAAATAGGGTCCAACCATAGGTTTGTCTCTCAAATAGCAATGGTGCTCTAATGAGGGTAGGAGTAGATTTTGGAATCAAACTATATTGGATAATGAAGCATGTCATTTCTGAGTATTGTTTTCAGAATCTCTGCTAAGAGCAGAGGGATGGGAGGCAGGGAGAAGACCAGGTCAGTGCCACTGGGTTAGGCTACCAACCATCTCTGTAACAAGTACAGCTTTATTGTTAAGCCACTGAGACTTGAGACCATCTTCTTGCCCGCTCCACAGTCTAACCAAGTGTTGAAGGGGCAGCCTTCTTCACGGTGATTTAGGGCCACGACTCCTCCCATCTTGTGGCACTACCGTCTCCAACATGTGGCCTCCAGGGCTGCCACAGAGGAAGAGAGGGCAGTGCCCTGCAAGGGAGATACACCCTATCTCCACCTTCCATTGGCTCCCCATCTCCAAGTGCAAGGGGGCTAAGATGAGGTTCAGCTCTGCATCCAGGATGAAGAAAAGACACTGGCTCACTGCTGGCTCCTGGTGTTCTCTGCCGTGGCATGTTGCCTGGAAAAGGCAAACAGCTCTCATTATTATCCGATGAGACTACCGCCAATAACTATGTGAGTTCGCTCCTCTCAGGGTGAAGCTCTGAAAGGAGAATTGGATTTGACCAAGGGCACAAAGGCTTGAGCTGCAGAGGAAGAAATCCTCAGATCAGGTTTCAGCCGTAAGTCCCAAAGTCATCCCTCTAAATTGTAGGTCTCAGCCAACCCTCCGACTGACAGAGAACCAGGTCACATCTGGCCCCTCCTGACCTATCAGAGCATCTGCAAGGAGTTTCTCAATGCTGAGCTATGGTAGTAATTGCATTGATTAAGATACCCATCCACTCTTCTACTTGCTTCCATCAGAATCAGCACATAAATGCAGCCAAAGAAGGAAGAGCTTGGGCTTTTTTGTCTGAATTCTTGGAATCGGTGAGTCAA
>NW_027549730.1:0-1145 GCF_008692635.1 Crocuta crocuta
GTACTTACGACTATGCTCCTTTTAGAGCTGTTCACATCACCGAATTGTTTGCCAAGGAAGGCAGGCAAAAACCAATGTGTTGACATTTGCAAAGCTTTCCTGGATGACAGCATGAGGGGAAGACTGGCTGATCTTGGAAGGCTAGTGGAGTACAGCATATTTTTAAGCTGCTGAGTGGGAAGCAAAGCCACTCTTATGGAATCTGACTAACCTCTTTCCAGGAATAAAACACACTTTACTTTCAAGACAGAGCCACTGAGGAGTGAGCACGTGTACTTGTGGCAAGAATCCAGGTCTACAGTACCCCTGACAATAAAAGAAGCAGGATTTAACTCTTTCAGTGTCTCCTGCTGAAGACTGATAATTGGGAAGGCCAAAGGTGGGCCTGTTCTCTAAGTGGTTTTTGAAGTCCCTCCTGTCCTAGACACACATCAGTGTGAAGGAAAGGAGTCCCCACTGGGGCAGGGTAAATGGCAAACACCCTTCCAATCCCCACAAGAGGAGTGTTGTTCCTTCAGATGAGGCCAGATCTTAGAAGAGAAGGTCTTGGTATAACCATTCTTGGTCCCTTTCCCACGTTAGAAGATGGTCCTGGCACCTATGTGATTGAACAGGTAACAGCAATTCCTCTAAACGGATCACAAACGAGGGCAACAAGAACTCCTTAGCCCCCACCCCCAAGCTCAAAGAGAGTGCTTCCAGAAACATACACTGGGGAAAACTAAGAGGCCGCGGATGGAGAGGGGAGCTCTGCACTGTCCCCTGTGTGTCACCTGCAGCAGCCTTGGGCAGTCACCTCGAAGGAAACCCCACATGAGGAGCCAGACTACAGGCGACTGAAAACTTACATGATTTCTGTCTTTCTTCTGCTTTGGTTAAAACATTCCCTCTCATTTAGAAATGAGATGATTGTCATTGACGATTGACAAACTTGAGTTTGTCAGTGATAAACAGAGGGTGTGCTCTGTGGCAGGCAACCCCCATATTTATATCCCCCAGGAATCGAGAAGCACCACATCAGAAGCCTTTTTAGAAATTTAGTGTGCACGTGGGATGAAGTGGATGGTGGCTAAAGATTCAATTTGTGATTATTTTAATTTCATGTGACAAACCGAGCCATTGGTGGGGAGCACAGGGTCAAGATA
>NW_027549731.1:0-1145 GCF_008692635.1 Crocuta crocuta
GGAAGTCCGCTGGCGCAGCCAGCAGTCAGGTCAGTGACAGGCGCGCCCCAAATCACTCGCTGCGACAGCACTAGGTGGCAGACCAGCATTGGGCGTTTTCCAACGAATTCCGATAGCTTGAATTAGCACAAATGGAATCAATTTTAATTAGTTGTAGAGAAATTTAAACTTTTAACTACTTAAAGACCAGGGTGTTCCCATAAAAATATCCGATTTCAGGCTTCTCTTGAGAAGTCGCTGCACCCACCCCCTCCCGGTTGGGGGCAGTGGTCAGCCCAGCAGAACAGAGGCCAGGTTGGGTGCGGTGTCCAGGGGGAGATCGAGGGCCCTGGATTCCCAGGGCCCATCCAGGCTCCTGCCTCCACTTCCTATCTCCCTCCATCTGCGGGGTCTGCGGTATAGGGCCCTGCCTATTATTTCGATCAGGGGAGGGTCAGTGGACCCTGTTTAGGCAGCGCCCCCCAGACCCAGGGCCGGGAGGGTCCCGGCCAGGTGACTGCCCAGTGGCCTCAACTGCCCTCCTCTGGGGACACCGGTCACCCTCCCTCTCTTCAGGGAAGCCCGGTTGAGGCCTTGCCAGGTTAGAGGACACAGTGACCTGGAGACAGCAGAGAGGGGGATGGAGTGACCCTGAGAGACAGCAGAGAGAGGACTCAGAGACAGCAGAGAGGGCCGGTGGACCCTGATGTCCTTGGAGTCAGGGGGCGGCCGGGTCCCAACCTGGACATCCTCACCCTTGCAGCCACTTCCCTCCCCAACCCATCAACTCACGGTGAGCTCAGGGCCCAGAATGGCAGGAAACGTGTCACTCCCAGGGCTGGAAGTCACGTGAGGGTAAGTGAGAGCAGGTGAGGGAAAGTGCCTGTCGTAGATCCACTCCTTTGTGCTGATGTCAGAACTGTTTTCTTTTTAGGGTTAACCTACAGAGACACACTGCTAAACCTCCTATCTGCTTCCTTCCCATAGGCTGTGGGACCTGCAGCCACTTCTCTTAGCTTTTCTTCCTGAGAGCCTGGGATGGGTCACTGGGAGCCAGGAGGCCAGACAGCCCCCCCCCTTTCTGGTTTTCTTGCCCCCCTCCCCCCCACTCCCGCCCGGCCGGTTCTTGGTCGGTCTTGATGGCCCTCTGGGGGCGCCCAGAGAAG
>NW_027549732.1:0-1145 GCF_008692635.1 Crocuta crocuta
CAGGATGCCAGTGGGACTGCTCAGGAATTATTCCAGGAGCTTTGCTTTGCTCGACGGGAGACATGGACACAACACGAGGGAGATGGGAGGTGAAAGAATATCTCTGGTGGGGCAGCTCAGGAACTAGCCAGAGTTTCTATTGATGTGAACATGAGGTGAGCGTGTGCATACGGGTGAAGAGTAATTATGGGCTGTGCTGCTGCTGCTGGGCATCCTCTTGGGGGACGGCAGATGGCACATCAGAGGAGCAGGAAAGTTATGGGCCACAGGGTTTTTGGCTTTCTAGGAAACATGATCCTGACAAAGGCGAGAGAGTTAATAAAACTCATGGAAACCCTGAAGAGCCTTGTGTGTAAAGATGGGGGTCTCATAGCCTTTGTTGACTGTTTGAAGTTCAGCCCAGGCTATCACTAGCTCTCTCTTGGAAAATATGTTCTTCCCCTTGGATCCGCATCGTGTATTTACTAGGATTCTCTGTCCATCATGTCACTTTGGAATTTGTGCTTGACGAAAAGCAACCTGAAATGTCTGAGTTGTTTTCCTTTGTGTGCATGGATTGTACTTTATTCCTCCTCTCATCCCTAATAGACTTTTGGGTGGGGTCTCTATGGATCCCGTGAAGACTGCTGGCGTGAACAGTGGGTGCTCATTTTCTGTGTCTTACTGTCATGGGGATACTTGAAAGTCTGCATTGGTCAATCATATAGAATCCTGAAGTCCGTGGAATCTCTTTCAACAGAAACTGTGGCCTTGACATCATAAGAAGTATCAACGTTCTTTTATTAATGGTGACATATGTCATACCCTCATGGAAGATGTTTTAAATGGGGGAACGTGGAAGGGTGGTATACTAGAACTTGCTGTATTATCTGTTCAAATTTTATCTTAAGTGATACCTGGCGTCAAGCATGTCTACTAACATTGAAAAATCTGGAACCACAGTTTCACGGGGATATCGATATTGATCTCTGTTCAAAAGGTAGCTAATGCCCATGCACTGATGTACTAGACTTGGAGTAGAAGTTTCTCTACAGGACCCATGGCTGATAGGAAGGAAGAGACCCTTCCATGGTGGTCCCAGGGCTACCAGAAGGCTACAGCCCAGTGTCATTATGGCCCCTTCCCTCACTGTCCTGTGTTTTGAC
>NW_027549733.1:0-1146 GCF_008692635.1 Crocuta crocuta
CAAAAAAAAAAAAAAAAAAAAAAATCAATTTTTATTTTGTCATGAAGTCCTTGGAATCAGAGTAGGGCTTGATGCCACATTGATGTCATACTCTGCCAGTCATCCAAAGAATATGCCATCCTTCTTTTTCAACTTCTTTGTCTACTAGTGCATCACTGGACCCAGCAGGCTGCTCACCCAGACAATTTCTGTAACGGATTTTGGCTCTGTGCATAATAGATGAAAATCTTTACGAAGTATCCAGTTTGTCTTATAGCTGAGAGATCTGAACCTGCTGCAGATGTCACATCTAAATTCTTGAACGGATTTTTATCATCAGTGTCACCTATAAAACAAGACAGTGTCACCAACAGCATTGTCCTAGAAAATATCTATTTCAGTAATGCTAAGCTTTCAGCATTATAACTGACAGTGATGTATTTGACTAAAACAGGGGTCAGCAAAGAGCTCATGGGCCAAAATTCAGCCCACTACCTATGCTTATACAGCCATGATTTAAGAACAGATTTTGTATTTTTAAATGGTTAAAAAAAGTTTTCTAAAAAAGATTAATATTTTGATATGTGAAATATATGAAATACAAATTTCAGTCTCCTTAAATAAGATTTTATTGGAAGCACAGCTCCTCATTCATTTATGTACTTCTCTATGGCTGCTTTCACGCCTCAATGGCAAACTTAAGTAGGTGCAACACAGACTACATGACCGATAAAAATGAATACATTTACTCTCTGGTGCTTTAAAGAAAAAGTCTACCAACCCCTGACCTAGAGGATACTGAGTAGGTAGGTTAATAGAACACCTGATATCTGTTGCATGAAGAACCTGAGTTCAATGACCCAGTTGCTCCCTTGCCTTGCTTTCATCAATTTGTTTAACAAATATTTCTGGGCAAGCCTGCCACTCCAGTGCTGACAGCTATAGTTACTTTGTCTTCACTTTGGCTCAGCCTACCTCAATCCAAGGTGTCAACATTGCCCTTGGACAGGAAGAAGACAAGGAGTTCAGCTTCAAACGAGATTCCTCTCCAACACTGGCCTCTCCCATCTCATTAAGTTCTCCTGGTTCTGGATTTCTGCATTATGTCAATCATTCTCCCTAACAGGCTTCCTGCACTGGATACCAGTCTCAAAATTCTCTATTTCC
>NW_027549734.1:0-1146 GCF_008692635.1 Crocuta crocuta
GGTTTTCTTAGCCATATAACAGAAATAATAGTTTCATATTGTTTCTGTGATGACTGAATGAGATAACTTGGGTAAAGCATCTGGTAAGTGGGATTGGTAGGCACCTGATCAATAGCAGCCATGGTTGTGATTGTATTAGCCACAAATAAACTTAGTTCACATGCTGTTCTCACCAACATGCAAGAAAATGCTGTCTAGTTCCACATTGACTAAACAGCAGTTGAGCCCAGAACGAGACGATGAAACATTACTTCCCTGAATTGACTGACATACTATCTCTCATACATATCCGAATCTTCTAGATACAATAAAGTACAGCAGTCCCTTAAACATGGGTGTGAATTATAATATGGATGATTCTTTTCAACATCAACATGAATCAAGGGACAGTTTGATCACTAGGAAGGATAGATTCAAGTAGACTTAAAGGAAAAAGTCCTTCTGAGAAGATAGGGAGGAAAAGTAGGAAATAGAAGTAATGAACAAAGATGATAAATTTTACTTCCTTCAGTATTTTGCCCAGAAACGGGCCTTGCTAGGGACCGCTGAAGCCTCTGCCTCCAGATTTTGCATCCTCTCCTGCAGCAGTCTAAAATTATTCCTCTTCTTCACCTCTGTGGTACTTTTAGTTTGTCCTTTGGGCTTGTAGCCAAATCCTTGTGCTCAGTCTCATTCATGACTGTCTTCCAGTCTGAGAAGAGCAAAGATTAGGGAGCGGGAGGGGGAAGTGCAGTGGGAGGGAAGGATATGCAGAAGTGCCACGGGGAAACTCCTACCTGTGACATTCTGGTACTTCTCAAGGTTACAGGGATCAAGCTGCTTGCAGTCAGTTGTGAAGAGAAGGCTTTCCTCTCTCCTGTTGTGATTGCAGTGGGGAATGACTGGTTGTGATAATAACAGTGTGCTCCAGGGCTGATTGATGTGGTGACAGCACCAGACTTGCATGAACCCCACTGCCAAGGCTTAGGACCTCACTGGGACTGTCGACAACTTCTTTTTCTACTTGACTCACATTGCAATCACCTGAGAAGCAGGTTGTCCAAAAATTTCAAAGACAGCCAAGCAGAATTAATAGACCAGAGGCAGCAGTGAGTGAGCATTATTCATTGACAGGTAAAAGAGTCAGATTTAAAAAAAAAAAAAAAA
>NW_027549735.1:0-1144 GCF_008692635.1 Crocuta crocuta
GGCTCAGGTCATGATCTCACAGTTTGTGAGATCGAGCCCTGTGTCCGACTCTGTGCTACAGTACAGAGCCTGCTGGAGATTCTCTCTCTCCCTCTCTCTCTGCCCCACCCACTCCAATAAATAAACAAACATAAAAAAATAAAAAATTGATTGAAAGAGGAGTCAAGCAGATTAAGAATCTGGGTGATACAGATGTCATTATTTCGCATACTTAACGTGAGTTAAAAATAAGAACCTTTTCACCTCGCAAGTAAAATGGGCATGACATCACTAATTGCAGGGATGTTATTCAAAACCATTCATGTAGAAAATACAAAATGTAAATGATGAGCACCAATGTAACTAAGTGAAATATCAACCCCCAAAAGGTTGCATTAGTAACATGTATCTTAAATAGGTTTGACAAAAATATACCGAAAAGACTTTTGGGCTTCTTATTATAACTAAATTTAGTAAGTAGCTGCCGAGACATTTGTTCTTTTCTATAAATATGCATCCTTTGCTAGAAAACCAAGAATCTGTGGAACTGTTATCGGTACATCTTAGCTCTCTCTGCTTAACTTTGCCATTAAATGAGCCGTCCACACCACAAAGTTCTGATATGAATCCTCCTTTCTTCCTAGCTAATTTTGTGGGGCCAGAAAGGAGAGGGGGTGGCACCTTGTTTTTCTAATTGTTGCCCAGCATTCTAGCCCCATAATGTTTACTGGCCCAAATTCAGTTCTATCAGGCTGCACAACTTCGGAGATGCACCATTTCCATCCTGGTGTATGTGAATAGGACTATACAATTTTGAAGTCCACAGCTTGTGCCATCAGACTTCAAAAGTGGTGACTTCCCAAAGAGTTGGTGCATGCTTGGACATTCAGGCCAGCACTATTCCCTATAATACTATGGGTCTAACATTGACTTTGTTCTGACTCTTCTTTTACGGCTTTATTATCTAGCTTTCCTTGAATTAATGCCTGGATAAAGATGGATGTGAGACGATTTCATAGCTACCTTAACACTGGCTCAATGGCTTCTTCTCCAGAGGGACTAATTTTGGCTTTTGCAAAATTGTACTTAATTTTACAACCACTTGAGGCTTTGAGATGTAGTAGCAAAATCTGTTCAAGTATAGGAGCCATGTTTTTTACTTCTC
>NW_027549736.1:0-1146 GCF_008692635.1 Crocuta crocuta
CCGCCACTCCCCAGGTGTCCCACGAGCCCCAGTCTTGCTGTGTGACCCTTTCCCTCTCTGGGCCTCAGTTTCCCCAGCTAGACTCTGAAGACTTAAACCAGCCCGGAAGTAGGATTCAAACGATACCCAGGGGGTGCCAGTTGCTGCCCTTCCTAAAAGTCCTGCCCCCCAGACACAGGCGGAGGCTCCCTACAGGACCCCGACCTGCCTGCCCTTGGGGGCCGCCCCAGTTCCTCTACAGCCCCACGCTGCTGGAGGTGCTCCCCAGAGAGGCCGCCCTGACGGTGCTGGCCCGAGGCCTCAGGGACCGCAGCCCTGAGGTGCGCGTGTTGAGCCTGCAGGGCCTCGCAAACATCCTTTTCCACCCAGAGAAGGTAAGGGCCCGAGGGGCATCAGAGCTGGCACACGCGTGCGCACACACGCACAGGCGCACACACGCACACACGCACAGCCAAGGCCTCCTGGGCTGGAATCCTGGCTCTGTCCCTCCCAGCACTGTGGCTGGGGACACGTGACTTTACCTCCCGGAGCCTCAGTGTCCTCACCTGTGCCCCGCGGATGGTGACGGCCCTGGGCAGGGTTGTGGGAGGGGTGCAGTGTCTGCTCCCCGGGGACCTGTATCTTCCTCGCCCAGAGGAGACAGTGCTGCTGCAGGTGACAGGTGCCTGGGGGGAGCCCGCAGGGGGGATCGCCTCCCGTCCGCTGCCGGCTGCCCCCACCCCCATCACTGGAGGAGCCACTCCCACGGTGAACAGTGGGGGCATCCGCAGGGAGGCAGGGAGAAGGCCCTGTGGGGCATCTGGCCGCACCCCCCCCAACCCGTGGTTCTGACCTGGTGCCCGACGTTGCTGCCGCCGTGGGTTCGCGGGCCACAGCAGGGCCAGCTCCAAACAGGTCCCACAGCCTTCTGTCTGCCAGCCCCCACGCCCCATTTTGTTCACCTTGCACGTCCACACGGTTAAGAGATCTCCATTGGGGTCACGGCTGGCAAAGCCCTTTGCACTGCACATGACACATCGTAGGTACTTGATAAGGGAGACAGACACTTCTTCCGTGATCTGTCCATCCCCTCATCCATCTAGCCGTCCACCTATCTACCTATCCACCTGTCCATCCACCCATCCATCCACCATCCACCCATCTACC
>NW_027549737.1:0-1146 GCF_008692635.1 Crocuta crocuta
GTCCCCAATGCCCAGAAGTATATCTAGCACATAGTATACAATGTACTCATTACATTTTGTTGAATGAATAAATTTTATCAGGAGATTTAAAATGAAAGTCCAATGCAAAATTTCTATACTCATATAACTTTCGAGAACACAGCTATTGCATACCATAACAAATGCTGTTTTCTGAAGCATATAAAATTTAGCTCTCTGGAATAATCCTTTCTATCCACACCTATCATAAAGCAGATCTGGGATTCCCACTATAGAATTGGCCCTTTGGGTTAGTTAGTAAATTGGGGGAATTATCTCCCAAAAAGCTCTCACTAGATTGTAATCTCCAAAAGAGACAAAAGGGCCTTTTATTGTGCTTCATGACAATTCATCTGATAAACTGCAGTAAATATCACACGATAAGGCAGACTCAAAAGAAAAATCCAAAGCTATTTTTGGTATTTGCTTAAGACACAATTATTATCCAACATTATGAATAGAACTATTTGTTATACTTAATGACCACCTGTTTATACTGAGCAAGGTGGCTTAACATTGCCCACAGCTTGACTCCACTTTAGGCAAATTTCTTCATGACTGCAAGGCCCTGACCTCCCTTTTCCGATAGGATTTACCTTAGAAAACTCGTAAATTCTTTCTCTGCCCCTTTGAGATGTGAATCTTCTCCCAGTCTCCTGACAGTTTTACAACCTGGGAATGTCTTTTTCAAGGACCTAGGAGCCATCTTTTTGAACTTTGATCCACAAGAATGATGATGCCCCTCTCTGCCAGTCTCTGTGGGATGTTAGGAGCCTCGCTGCTATTAACAAACACAGATGAGCTACTAATCACATAGACCAAACTCCCACCTAATGTCGTCCAGTACTTTTCCACTCGTTCACCCCAGTACTTAAAACTTCTCTTACCTTTTGTTCCAGGAGAGTTGAGTTCACTCTCTCTTTGTCTGCTCCAATAGCCTGTCTTACCTGTTTAACTTGTCTGGTGCAAGTTTCCTTTGACAATTTTCTTCTTAATTTCATACACTGTGGTCCCATTCTGTATTGAAATATTTTTATTTATTTTTGTTGGTGACGAATAAGCAACTTTTGCTTTCCATCAAATCACTTTTTTTTTTAATATTTTTTATTTATTTCTAGGAGAGAGAGA
>NW_027549738.1:0-1147 GCF_008692635.1 Crocuta crocuta
ACTGCTGACTGGTATTTGAAGGTGTATGCACATATACCTTTGATGCCAAACACATAAAATCTCTTTCTTACGCTTGGTGTCAACATCTCCGGAAAAAACACCCATCACCAAACCCTGACACACCTTCTGAACGAGACGCAGAATCTTTGTTCAAGTCCTTCTACAAGGGCTTCTCCGTTTACAGTGGACTTTCCGTGTCTAGCTGCTATTGGTTATCACCTGTGTCTGTGCATACCAGGGCTTGTAGAATGTCTGACAGGGAAATGATACCCACGATGCTCTCTGCCTCATTCACTACCAGCAGCCCATGCACCTCAGCCCACAGTACTCACTCCAGGATGTGTTCTATATTTCCAGATTAGTGCACCACACTAGACCCCCGAGATACTGTGAGAAGTGCTGAAGGGCCTGAGCCGCTGTGATATCCTGCTCAGTGTATATTTTCTTCGCAGGAAGGTTAAGTACGTCGTATTTGGAGTAAATCTCTACAGCCTTTCCTGACTCATGCAGCAAAGGCAAGTCTGATCCTTGTTTTCCTCCATAGACGTTCGATGTTGTGGTGGCTCCCAAATGCAGGAGCACCCAGGTCCTGCTTCACGGAAGCGGACGTTGAATCGTAGACATGAAAATCGGTGGAACTTGAGGATTCCTGGCTGGGTACGTATAGGAAGCGCTTTCCCACTTATAGGATCGACAACCGGCGATGTGCGGATTTTCACTTTGGTATGTTTTGTTTTGTCAGATATCACAGGGTGTGCACTTTCCACTTGTGTTAGAAACACCCCCTTACCGTCTGGAAAGGCTGTGTCCATTTATCGCACCCTTGCAGAGCTGAAGGACCCTTTGCCCCAAGCCCTGCCTGGGTGCTATCGCACTTGAAGAATGTTACAAGACATCTGTCGCGTCTGCCTGGTCCGGAAATTTCACACAAATGACTCATGATGTTGACTTCATGTGTTAGTCTTCCTTCACTGAGCAGGTCTTTCCTTGCCCTTAGTCATGACAGCCTTTGCTCACCTAAGAGGAAACTCCCGAAAAGATCAAGGCTCCCTAAATGCTGTGTTACCAGGACATCAGACTGACGTTGGCTCCCTTATGGCACGGACCCACCAGCACCTGGGCACAGTGACCCAATATATGTACTGCA
>NW_027549739.1:0-1147 GCF_008692635.1 Crocuta crocuta
AACTAATTTGACAATAAACTATTAAAAAAAAAAAAAAAAAGATGGGAAGGCAAGTCACGGAGACAGGTGAGCACAGAGACCACGGTGCGGGACAGAAGCATGAACACGAGGGGTGAAGTGTGCAGCCCGAAGAGCAGACCTGCAATCAAGTGACCAGGGGTCACCGGGCCCCGGGGAGTTAGGAAGGCTTTATGGAAGCGGGGAACCCCAAGGTGCCTCTTGAATGAGAATTGACAAGCGGGTGCAAGGAGGAGGGGCTGGGAGGTGGGCCTTGTGTCTGCCCCAGCAATTCTGTTCCGCCAAACATGAGGCACAGGACCTAGAGACGGGCACAAAGAGAGAAACCTGGGAGGCAGTGCTGGGGCCACATCCTGCAAGGCCTCACATACTACACTGGGGAGGTTATCTTGATCAAGTGAATTCTGACCAAAGAATTGCCAAAGAATCCCTGAGGGGTATTAAGCAGGGAAAACGCAGGATTGCACCTCCGTTTACAAATACCACATGGGCAGGGCTGCACTTTCTCTGGAAGAAGGTGAGCTTGGAAATCAGCGCCTCAGTTTGGAATGTTGTGGTTGCTGCAAGTCAGACACACTCGTGCCGCTCAATGAAATCAAAACGGGGAATGTATCAGAAGGCTATGAGGGGTGCATCGAATTACCAAGAGGCCGGAAGAGCAGGCTTGGAGAGCGGCAGGGGCAAAGGAGATTTGGAGGAAGCACAGCCTTTGTCTCAGGGCTGGAACAGTTTGACCCAGAGGACCTTGATGCGGCAGGACATCGGTGCCCCTGCTGTGCCAAACGGGGCCTGACCGCCTGGTGGGAGTGAGGGATCGTCGCCCCTCTGTCTGCCCGTGCCCTGGGGGACTAGGGAGCTGCGTGGGCTAACCGGCCACTTTGACTTCATAAACACTAGGAAGTTAGGGTACCTGTTTGGCCTACGGTAACAAAGGTCAAAGTTCGCATAACTTAAACAAGACTGACCCTATTGTTCCCTCGTGTGTCCTCCACGAGGCCTCTGCTGGGCCCAACCTCCCTCCGTATTTTGACTCCACAATCCAACCTTGTTTCTTTCTTTAAAAGATTTTTTAAAATGTCATTTATTATTTTTGAGAGTGAGAGAGAGACAGAGCGTGAGCAGGGGAGGG
>NW_027549740.1:0-1147 GCF_008692635.1 Crocuta crocuta
TGGGGGGGGGGGGGGGGGGGGTGAAGGGACACAAGATCTGAAGCAGGCTCCGTGCTGACAGCATAGAGTCCGATGTAGGGCTCAAACTCGAACCGTGAGATCATGACCTGAGCTGAACTCAGAGGCTTACCTGACTGAGCAACCCAGGCGCCCCAACACTTGCTATTTTTGCATTTTCTTTATGAAATACTTGGAGTTAGGGGATATAGATTGATAAGACTCTTTCACTTCGTCTTTTGCCTTCTATTGACGACCTGTCTTTTCCTCAGTATATTAACAGACACAGAAATGAGGCATGTGACCGAATGAGTTTAAGCGCAGAGACGAACCCTCTAGGACAGGGGTTTTAAATCTATGATACAGATGAACTCACTCTTTCAACAAGAGTCTATATGGAAGCCCAATACGTAAAAAAGAAAAGCTGAGCCAGTATCATTAAGTGGGGGCAGGAGAGTCAAATACTCAGCCACTTGTGGCAACCTTTACATGCCTCTTTAGAAGGGGGATAACCAAGTAGGATTTGGACGGGGTCGAATCCTTCAGTTTTATTTTCTATAACACAACAAAACAACGGGATCGAATCCATTCGATGTTTGCCATTGGCTTTGCTAAGAAGCAGAGCTTGGGGCAGGGAGGGATCCCGGTGGCACATAAAGAAAGTGGTGCAGAAATGAGAAGTTGGAGAACCGACCCGTGTCTGTAACATTTCTATTTTTCTCTGAAATTTTTCATTATGAACATAATTTCATAACATAGTAAATGTTCTGTCATTTTCAGAATTTAAAGAATGGGATAAAAGAACTTTTAAAAGCATTGTAAATTGCATTACGTCTCTTTGATTTGTGGTTTAGCTCTGCCATCCATCATAACGTTTGGAGAGAGAAAGACTTTTGATCATCAATCTGTTCTGCTCTTGTCAGTGCTTGTGTCCTCAGATAAACAGAATCTGTTTCTATTCTTTATTTTCCTAAAAGGTTTGAATAAAAGCTTCTGAAAAATAGAAGCTTTTATTTTATGTGTATATTCTTTTCAGAAAATTTTTTTAACGTTGATTTATTTTTGAGAGACTGAGCACAAGCAGGGGAGGGGCAGAGAAAGAGTTAGACACAGAATCTGAGGCAGGCTCCAGGCTCTGAGCTAGCTGTCA
>NW_027549741.1:0-1147 GCF_008692635.1 Crocuta crocuta
ATGTTATCTCATACATAGAGAATGTATAGAATGACAGAATCTATTATCAAAAAGACAAGCAACAAGAAGTTTTTTCAAGACTGTGTAGAAAAGGGAACTCTTTTGTACAGCCTGTGCACTGTTAGAAATGTAAATTTGTACAGCCACTATGGAAAACAGTATGGAGTTGCCTCAAAAAATTAAAAATAGAACTACCATATGATCTAGTGATTCCACTTCTTGGTATATATTTGAAGGAAATCAAAACACTATCTTGAAGAGATAACTGCACCCCTATGTTCACAGAAGCATTATTCACAATAGCCAAAACATGGAAACAACCTAAGTATCCATTAACAGATGAATAGATAAAGAAAATTTGGTACATATAGGTGATGGAATACTATTCAGCCATTAAAAAGAAGGAAATCCTGCCTTTTGAGACAACGTTGGTTGACCTTGAGGGCATTATACTAAGTGAAGTAAGCCAGGTATAGAGAAAGACACATACTTATATTTTCATTTATGTGTGGAATCTAAAAGAGCTGAACTCCTAGAAATAGAGAGTAGAATGGTGGTTGTCAGGGATTGGGGGTGAGGGAAACAGAAGTTGGTCAAAGGCACAAACTCCCAGGTATAAGATGAATTAAGTTTTGAGAATCTAATATACACTATGGGGAGTATAGTAAACAATAGTGTAGTATACTTGAAACTTGTTAAGAAAGTAGATTTTAAAAGTTAACACCACAAAAAAAAAGGTAATCATGTGATGCGATGGAGGTGTTAAATAACCTTACTGTGGTACTTACTTTGCAATATATGTGTGTTTCAGATCATCACATTATATATGTACACTTACATATATTACATGTCAATAATATTTCAGTGATGCTGTGGTGAAAAAGAAAGATTTAGTGGTGGAGACTGATTATTTAGCACTGGAATGTGCTGAGTATGCAGTAAATGTGATACTATGGGTCTCCTTCACATTTAGTGTACTCTGCCTTACGTGCAGATCTTGGTTAGAAATACCGAAGAATATGGATGATAAATATTGCATGCATGCCCTTATGCAATTTCAAGTAACAGTTAGGAAGATCCTTGATCTTAGTTAGATACATGCATTTGAACTTGGCAAGAAAATTTAGCTTTGGGCAAACTCAGCAGC
>NW_027549742.1:0-1147 GCF_008692635.1 Crocuta crocuta
TGCTGACAGCTCAGAGTCTGGACCCTGCTTCAGATTCTGTGTTTCTCTCTCTTTCGGCCCCTCCCCTGTTCATTCAGTCTCTCTCTGTCTCTCTTTCTTTCAAAAATAAATATTTAAAAATTTTTTAATAGAAAGTCAAAGACTTTCATGAGACTCTGGTGCCAGTTACTGGTGAATTGCATTTTTATCTTGATCGTGGGGCAAGTGAGTGACAAAGCTACAGTTTTCAACACTTTCTGCTGCACACTTACATGTATTTCTGTACCTGCCATGCCTTGTGATTCCTTTTCTCATTACCCATCCCCAAGTACTTGATGTTATCCTACAGAATTTGATTCTAAAATCGCCTAGAAATTTTCTAACCTATGATTAGTACACAAAAACTGCCACAACCACACATTTTAATCAGATGAACTGACTTTTTCTTATGCAGCAATTTACTGACTATAGTCATCAAAACGAGATGTTAAATATCTCAACCTTATCTTTATCTTAACAAACTGTCTGCCTCCATTTAGTCACCAAATGAAATGCTTTGATTAAAATCATTCTGTAGATATCCATACAAGTACAACAAAGGAATAAAACTTTATGGGATGAAGAAAATGTTTGCTACATTTACCATTCTAATCTAAAAGTTATGAGGTCATGTCTTACTACTGAATAATGAATGAAGGCAAGAGAATCATTCTGAACACATTTATGCTTAAGTGTGAAGTATTTAATTATAGGCGCACTGAAATACAGAAGTAAATCATTAAAGAGGTAGCATGTTTGAAGCTATCCAGGTCAAACAATCCCAGTTATTTGGTAAATAAATAGCAAACACAGGATCTTGTAAAGGAAGAAGGAAAGTGAAGATGCAGAAGGCAAATAATTTGTCGTGCGTGTTACACCAGACACCATGCTGGCCCCATCCCTGAATTTTAAAACAAGATTATTACAATTGGATGGTCCCCAGACAAATATGTCAGCCGTACCAGGGGGAGAGCACAGATTGCCGGTGGTTGGCTCAGGTTGCTCAGATTGGCGCCTAACTTATGATTATGTGACTTTTCTTTTGCAACAAGGGTTCCAGACTTTGAATTGGCCCCTCGAGTTTGGGAGTAATTGAATCTCAATTTTCCACCCATCTTGTAGTGATCAC
>NW_027549743.1:0-1137 GCF_008692635.1 Crocuta crocuta
ACACACACACACACACACACACACACACACGTTTATTTTATGGAATTAGCTTACACAACTGTGGCAACTTTTAAGTCTAAAATCTGCGGGGCGGGCTAGAGACCCAAGGAAGAGCTGGAATTTGACCAAATACTGGGAATCATGGCCTCGCCAAGTTGACTCATGAAATAAATCATCATAGTCTCTCTCAGCATCTTAGGCTTGTAGGGGTCGGATTCTTGCTTATCTGCAAGGGGACTCCAAACTCTGTTGTCTCCCAGTAGAGAAGGTGCTGGAGGCCATCATAGGTCCTCAGGCACCCGTAAGCTTCCCACAGGATTTGGCAGGATAGAACTGTGGGATCTTGCCCCGAACTGGTCTTCACCTCTTCTCTTCTGTCTTTCTAGAGGAGGCCTCCCCAAGGAAGAGGGCTTCAAGCTTTGCTTCTTACCGCCAAGCGGCAGCCCCAGATAATACCTGCTCAAAGGTCATATCTTTTTCAGCCCCTATTCAGAGCTGCAAAGAATCTGAACAGAAGAGATGCTCCAAGTGGAGGGAAGTGTGGGCGGAAGCCGGAGGTGAGCAACGGCTGGTACGAGGGTCAGAGAGGAGGGCAGGGTCCTGGCAGAATGAGGGTTGGAGATGGAACAGTAGGGGACTCTTCTGGAATACCTTGCGCCTGGCCCAGAGCCCCGAGGGTCCTCAGGCATGAGCAGGGAGACACTGATCTCATCCCATGCACAGAGAGGTCAAAACCTGCCAGGAAGCAAGCCCAGGGCTGCCCACCTCCCAGAGGGGCATGAAATGAACTTTGAAGAACACGTTCAAATCCCCACTTCACTGCTTGCTGGCCCCCTAATCGCTGAGACAAGTTCTTTCTCTGAGCCAGTGTCATTACCTGGACAGGACCTCCTACTCTGTAGGGTTGTGAAAGTTTTGCTAAATTCCTATAGTGAAAACAATAAATAATTCAAACCTCGGTGAGGACTCAAGTATGAGCTCAAGAGCACTTTCCAGCTGGATGGCTTTGGACAATTCCTACAGTTTTCTGGTCCTCAGTTTCAACATCTGAAAAATGGGGGTATTGACAGCACTTACCTCACAAGGCCATTCGTTCCTATCAAGTACCAGGCACCATGCTAGACAATGGAAATGCAG
>NW_027549744.1:0-1148 GCF_008692635.1 Crocuta crocuta
TCTGGCCAAAGCAAGGAAGTATTGTGGAAAGTGTTGGGTGGTGATGGTACAAAAGGGGAGTTAAGGAGTAGAAGGAAAAAGCAGCACCCCTTGATTAAGGTGGGGGAGAAGAAATGGGCTAGAGCCCTGAATTCCTCACTAAAGGCCAATTTCAGAGGGGAGCAGAGGGGATTACAATCCTTGCTTTGGCCAAGGGTGGTAGTGAAAGGGAATAAGGGACAATGGCTTGGGGGGGGGTATCATTTAAGACTTAAAAAAAAAGGCAGGGGTGCAGCTGGAGCACCCCCACACAGCCAGCAGTAGTCCCAACAGGCTGTTGACCTGAAACCTTCACACCTACTCAAGCAAGCCACCCCAAGCTGGAGGGCTTTTGCAGGGAAGGAGGGAGGGAGAGAGGCAGGGGGAGGAGAAGGGGAGAAGGCAGAAACCCCAGGCCATGTAATCAGCTGCAAGGTGAATTGTGTGATGTGTCTTTTCACAGTTGAGTTAGATGTGTCCCACCAGTTTTGATGGGAATCAATTTAAATATACTTGCTTCATCCCAGAAGTTCAATTATGTAGACAGTGGTTATACTTGACAAGATGATCTGTTATAACACAACTTCTAGATTTTAAATGGGCAAAAAATTAGTATCATTTACAGTATCCTAAGATTAAATTGCCTTAGAAGGGGAGCTTCCTTTCCAGGACTTTGAGGTCTACAAGATGTATCTAGAAAATAAACTGCTGTGGAAAATGAAGAGTGCTTAAATCGAATGGAGGGAAGGGGGAGAGGCCCATGGTTTTTCTTTTGGATCAATTGCTGTAACACTGTCCTTCAGGCAGTTGAGGGAGTTTCATGTTTTTAGACCTCATTAGATGCTGGAGCTCTGGCAGGACAACTCTGATCCTATATGAATTTCGCCATTTTGCTAGTGCTGATCGGACTCTTGGGTCCACCACTCCATTGGAACTATTAACTATATTCATATTAATTTTTGTTACAAATCTTACAAAGGGAGGTGTTTCTGGGTATTTAGGTCTGCATTCTATTTTAAGGCTGTATATTTGGTTTTCTTTCTTTTTTAATGTTTTATTTATTTTATTTTTTTGAGAGACAGACAAGCGTGAGCAGGGGAGGGTCATAGAGAGAGGGAGACACAGAATCC
>NW_027549745.1:0-1148 GCF_008692635.1 Crocuta crocuta
ACATATTATACACATATACATATATACACATTATATATTACATATATATGGATATATATGGATATATATATATAATATATATGTATATATAAAATACATATACAAATATATATGGATATATATGTAATATATAATTATATATTATATATGTATATATAAAATACAAATAAAGGAGAGGGAGGAGGAAGAAGAATGGGAAGAAGGAAGGAGAGACCCCATGACGTCGTCTAAGCAGAAGCAGGCTCTCTGGGTGGGAAGAAAAGCCTGAGTGAGACAAGCACCGCGGGTTTCCTTCCTTCTTCTCCCATCTGTCCTGTAGCCATTCGCCATAGTCACTGGGGCACTGATGTCCAGTAGACACGTGGAATGCCCCAAAGGTGTCTGACCCAAATCTTCTGTTTCTGTGGAAGCCTAAAGATGCTGCATATCTTGTTCAAGGTCGCGTGCGTCCTTACTGTGTCCCAGCTCGCATAGTCAGGCTGACAAAGCAGTGCTGGTTTTACAAGGGACACAAGGACCGCCTTACCTGTTTAGAGAAATGATGGCATTTGTTTTGTTTTGTTTTGTGTTTAGACATGAAATACCTATTCCTGTATTTAAATAGCCCATGATTTGTTTTCTTTCACTGAATAATGCCGATTCAGCTAAAGCTTTGGAAACAAAACTACACAGTGAAACAGATATGGCGTGAGGGAAGATTCCTGCTGCCAAGGAGCAGACGCTTGACTTCAGCTCTAGTTAATAGGCAGTGAGATCCTACGTGAGAAGGAAATGGGAGGGACACAGCTCCCATTTAAATGTTCCAAGGATGCTCTCATGATAGGACAGCCTTGGCATCACAGTGGGCAAGAGGGCACAGAGCATCTCAGGATGTCAAACACGGTATGACTGTCCCTCCCAATCTGCCCTCTGAAGATGTGCTAACTTGGATTTTCCTGAAATAAGAGGGGATTGCCATCACACACTGCCTTCTGAGTTGATGTTTCTCAAACTCCTCCCCCCAAACTTCTCATAACCTATGTTTTTGAAGCAGAGGAGGCGCAGAGAGAGAGGGAGAGCAAGAATCCCAAGCAGGCTCTGTGCTGTCAGCACAGAGGAATTTTGATGCAGGGCTGGAACTCATGAGCTGTGAGATCATGACCTGAGCC
>NW_027549746.1:0-1147 GCF_008692635.1 Crocuta crocuta
GAAGTTGGACGTTTAACCAACTGAGCCACCCAGGCACCCCTCTCTCAAAAATAAATAAGCATTAACACTCTCCAATGGCTTACCATCTAACACAGAAAAAAAAATCAAAATTCTTACAGCATTCTCTAAGTTGCTATACCATATACCTAATCTACCTCCTATTTCTTTTGCTTTTTACTTGTTTACTTTGCTCCAGCCTACCTAACCTACTTATTCCTCTGAAACACCAAATATACTCCTTTCTCTTTGTGCTTGCTATTCTTTCTATTCAGAATGCTTTTCCCCCACATTATCTACATGGCTGAATCCTTCATTTCAACATGAGTGAGGTCTTCCCTGATCATTCTAAAACAACAGTTCCTGTCCTTTTTGCGTGCACTTTTCTTTACCATAGCATTTATCACCATTTAACACAATAAATTTTACTTCTTGATAAAAGTCAGTTAAGCATCGTACTCTTGATCTCAATTCAGATCTTGATGTCAGGGTTATGAGTTCAAGCCCCGCACGAGGCTCCACTTGAAGACTAATTTAAAAAAAGTTACTTCTTTGCTATTTTGTGTTCCTCCGATAGAATATCCCCTCCATGAACAGGGATGTTGTCTTTTGTTCAAGGCTTGTATCCCCAGTGCCAGTCATAGTGCTTTAGCCATAAGCGTCATTCTCATAACCAATTCCTGGTTTGTAAGTGACACTCAGTATTTATTGATTGGGTGAATGAAGGTTATATCAGTGAATAAAAGACATTACACAGCTTTGTGTATGTGTTGCTGTGTTGACTGTAAATAGGTGAAACACACCGTTGTTCACAATATCTCAGTCCATTTTTCTAAAGAGCCACATAAGGAATTTCTTTCTGCTTCAGTCCTAAGAACAGTTGTGCTTCCTCTGCATGGGTATTTGCTTCTTCTTTTCTAGGCAGTGTGAATCATGTCATATGAGACAGTGTACGTACTTCCACATTAGCCCTGAGAAAGTTCAGAACCTAGCTCTGTGTCCTACCTTGAGCAAATGATTATGCATTCTGCATGCAACCACATTCTTAACATTTATCTTTTCTACCTTCATTTAAAAAAATTTTTTTAATGTTTATTTTTTTGACAGAGACAGAGACAGAGCACAAGTGGGGGAGGATCAGAGAGAGAGG
>NW_027549747.1:0-1148 GCF_008692635.1 Crocuta crocuta
CACATGCAGCCTTCACTACCCTACACCATACCAGGCCAGTGTCTTGCTCTGGACCCCTGCCCAGAGCCAAACTCTTGACCTCTCTGTGCAATTGCCAACAGCCCTCCTGCTTGGTAGTTTCAGAGAGAACACCCTTGTCTACATCCTGTATTTTACAAGGTGAGCGATGGTGGCAAAATCGACTTCCTCAGTTGGGGTCCTTTGGAAGGTGGAGCAGTGCAAGTGCCTGTGTTCGCTCATTCCTCACCAAAACTCATCATCCCACACCTTACAGATGAGGGGACTGAGGCTACTTGGTTACTCGCTGTGTCTGCTGGAGTGCTGGAGCTAGAATTGGGTGCCTTTCCTCCAGGGCCCTGCTTCCTGACCCCATGACGATTCCTTCTCAGCTATCGCCAACGTGATGACTGCTCTGTGCTTTTAACTTCCGGAAATAAGAAATTTCAAAGTCATTACATTGTAATGCACATTACTGGAAGACAACATGGGCTCCCATAAAGCAAACTTAGAGGTCTTTCATGCATTCATTCACTTGACAACTATCCACAAATCAGTATCGTGTGCTATCTTGTTCTAGAGCTGGGGATACGGCGGTGGCAGGGCTGACCTGGGCTCTGCCTTGTGGAATTCAGGTGAATCGCCAAGGACACTGGACCATGTATACCTCAGACTGCCTCAGATTGGCTTCCATTGGGCAGTGTCTCTCATGCATGGAAAATGCAGCTTTGATTTGCACACAGGTCACGGTGCATCTGGACTGGCCACCCGGTCTGGAAATTGTGAGCAGGGGAAGAGGGTGGGCCTGCATCCTGGCCTGGTTGAATGGCCCCAGCCTAGGAACTAGACCTGGAAAACCAAGGGCTCTCAGACCCCCAGACTCCTGTGCCCTGGGAGAGGATAAGCCAGGCTTCCTCCAGCCCCAGGAATACAGTGTACAGGAATGCATGGGGGGGCCTGAGGGCAGCAACGGCCTGACCTGTGTCTGAATCCTCCCTGAATCACATCACATGTGCAAGGGGTTTCAAAGCCCTGCAGCATGTAGGAATCCAGGAATCACAGGGAATGTGGCAGAAGGAGCCAACTTGTCCGGGCTTGCTGGACTCACAGAGCCTGTTGTGGGCAGGTGATCGCAGCTACCCTGGGCATTC
>NW_027549748.1:0-1147 GCF_008692635.1 Crocuta crocuta
ACTCCTGTATCCCTTGGGTAAATTCCTAGCAGTATACACATATATCTTAATTGGAAGTATTTCAATGTAGCTTGTACTTAGGTCAGCAATAATATACTGTTGGATTGTACTGAGAAGTGTCCGTGAAGGGGAATGGTAAAAATGATTTCTGACATCTTCTTAAATATAATAAAAGATAAAAGTAGGATCATTGTTTCATAAATTAATCATAAAGATAATCAGTCATTAAAGTTTATTTCTTTAAACAGAAAATTCTGGCTAACTTAAAAATATTTCAAGTTCAGCCGAGAATTATACAAATATCCAGAATCTGAAATATATGTAGGCTGATCATTTCAGAATAGGGAATATTTATATAATTTCAGGATTTGGAAAGGTAAAGAGAAAACAGACAGTTTTAGGTAAATTAATTTTTTTAAGTGCTGAAATTAATCTGTATTCATGCTAAAAATAAGATAATGAAATCTAAAGATTTAATAATTTGCCCAAGTGCATAAAGCTCCTAACTCTTTGTTGAGATGACACTAAAATCCTGGTTCTTTGACTCTCTACTAAAGCTTTTTAAAAACTTAAATAAAATATTCTTTGTGTTAGTTGTAGCAAACTGTTTTTTTTTTTAAAGTTTTCTTTTTAAATGAAGATGTTAACAGGATAAGCCTTATTCTAATTAGGAAGGATTACCTGGCATTAGAAAGACATGAAAAGTGTTTTAACATTGAAATGAGAATAGTCTAATGATACAAAAAATCTGTGGTAATTAAAGAGTTAGCAGTTTTTATATCCACCAAAGATTGACTGTTATTTACAAGAAATGCCTGTAGTACGTGTGAATTTGGGAATGACTTTGATTATGTGAAATCTAATTGAAAAGTTAGATTCCACTACTGGGTGCATAATGAAAGATTTCATTAAGGGTATAGTGAGATCTTCAGTACTTTTCTCAAATTCAGTAGTATGTACTTTGGAAAGAGAAATAAACTGATATAAAACTTGTATGAGATGTGCTGTCAGTTTGTGAATTAATTGTAATTTCTATTGTTCAAGGCATACTGACTCTTTCCCAGACAGAGACAGCTTTTCTGGAAACTTCTTATTTGTTTTGTTTTGTTTTTTGTTTTACAAATAGTTTATTGTCAAATTAGTTTCC
>NW_027549749.1:0-1141 GCF_008692635.1 Crocuta crocuta
GAGAGAGAGAGAGAGAGAGAGAGAGAGAGAGAGAGAAAGAGAAGGGGTGGGAGGTTGTAAGGTGTAGGGAAGGAGGCTGATCACAAAGAAGGAATCCGATACAGAAAAATACCAAGACTATTGGCTATCATGACTTTGCACTTTTGTTTAAGATCTTCCTTCTCTGCAGCATATAGAGAAAGTTTTGCTCCACACATATGTGAAACCTAATAGGTACACTGCCACTAAACACTATTTTAAAAGGCAATGCTGTTTTACAACACTTAAGAAAAATTTTCCGGAAAAACATTAGATTTCATTTTAGAGAAGCTTGTTCCCAGTGGTTTAATAATCAAGATACTTCTGTTTATGCCATTTATATGCCACATAAGCACACAAATGTACAGAATAAAACTGAATATTCATTCAATCTTCTTCAGGATCCAAGACAGGACTTAACCTGGGTTAATTAAAATGAATCTAGTTTGCTTCTTAAAGTCTAGGTACCACCAATTTTAGAATGTATAAAGCAATATACCATTTTAAAATATTAAAAAATTTAAAAGGTCTTAAAATATAATGGTTTTAATTAATTTTTGTGATTTTTTTTCTTAAAAAAGGCAACCTCAGGTATTTGAAATTGTTGAATAATGAGTCATTTCTGAATATTAACCTTTTAAGGGTTAGAATTTGAAAAGCTGTCATTATTCTTGATGAAAAATCAAAATATCCAACATACTTTTTAAGGAAAACTTGCTAATAACGGTGATTCTGCACCTGTATTTCGAACACTAGTATTGCATGTGCCATAACGCTGGTGCAGGGCAGAAGTGTGGCGCATCAATGGACTGCAGAATGCTTCCCAATTACTGGCTGTGTGTTCCTAAACAAGAAACTTGTTTAAAAGATAGGAAAAAAATTAACTAAATTACGATTTAGCTACTGGAATGTTTATTTTGCAGTAAAAAATCCTGATAATTAGTAGTAGTATAATAACGTAGGGAATGGCAAAATCATGTGTTAAAGCATAAGGGGAAAGAATGGAAAGATATTTATCAAAATTATATGTGATAGGACTAAAGGTTATTTGTTTCCTTTCCAACTGTTCTACAGTGTGATTATATTACTGAAATAAAATCATTAAAAATATTCTTTATGTAAG
>NW_027549750.1:0-1148 GCF_008692635.1 Crocuta crocuta
ACAGGTCCATGTCCGCATGCAGGGACAGGAAGCCCTCTTTTCTGAGAATATGCCCCTAAGAGAAGTCATTGTTCATTTCGGCAAACAGTTGTCAGCAGGAACCCCAACAGGAGAGAACACGGGGACACCCTCCTGTGCTCCCCGGGATTCTGCCCTGGAAACAGGACGAGGTGAGTGGGGTAAGCCAAGGTAGCAGAGGGGATGTTCTGTGTGGACTCCTTCCCGGGTACAACTTCACTGAGTCACATTTTTCCCCTCACAGGAGATGAAGATAAAGAAAATGGTGGCAACACTGACCAAGTAAATGGCAGCGTCACTAGTCAAGGCAATGAAATCCCTTCCCTACTCATTATCCAGGAAGAGGATCGTCCTAGGCCTGAAGATGACTGTGTCTCTTTGAAGAATCCACTCAGCTCTGGAAGAGCAGGTCTAGGTCCCTCCGGGTCCCAGGAGGGGTCCCTGGAAGGACCCCCACATCAAGATGTGCTTATGGAAGTGGGACCAGGGTCTCTCTCTCCACCAATCCAGGCCACCCCCGAGCCTGTTCCTACCCACCAGCATGAGGGAACCTCCACATGTGAGGGACACCAGGAAAGATCCCATGAAGCCCCCAAATCATACAGATGTGAACAGTGTCCCAAGATCTTTAGGTATTTCTCTCAGCTAAAAGCCCATCAGAGAAGACACAATAACGAGAGGCCATTTATCTGTGCTGAGTGTAACAAAGGCTTCTTCCAAGCGTCAGACCTACGCGTGCACCAGATGATTCACGCAAGAGAGAAGGCTTTCACATGCAGCACGTGTGAAAAGTCCTTCAGCCACAAAACCAACCTTAAGGCTCATGAGAGAATCCACACGGGAGACAGGCCCTATTCATGTTCCCTTTGCCAGAGAAGCTACCGCCAGTCATCCACCTACCACCGCCACCTGAGGACTCACCAGAAGATGGCCTTAAAAAGTGCTGCTTCCACGCCAGAAGCTTCCTCAGATGCAGCCCCAAAGTAATGTTCATAAATGTATATGCATGTATATTTCCATAGCACTTCTCCATTTATATCATAATTTATAATTTCCCGATTGTATTTTCCATTTACTGTCTTACTCCATTAAAATGTAAGTTTAAGGAGGTCATGGAATTTCTCAGTTTG
>NW_027549751.1:0-1149 GCF_008692635.1 Crocuta crocuta
AAAAAAAAAAATGGCTATAACATTTTACATTCCCATATGTAATAAATGAGAGTTCCTGTTGCTCCATATCCTGTCAGCATTTAGTGTTGTCAGTGTTCTGGATTTTGGCCATTCTAATAGGTGTGTACTGATATCTCATTGCTTTTTTCATTTTCATTTTTCTGATGACACAGGATGGGAGAATATCTTTTCGTATGGTTATTTGCCATCTCCATATTCTTTTTGGTGAGGAATCTGCTTCAGTCTTTGGCCCATTTTTTTTTAACAAAATGTTTATTTTCTTACTGTTGAGCTTTAGTCATTCTTTGTATATTTTAGATATACATCCTTTATCAGATGTGTCTTTTGCAGATATATTTTTCCAGTCTGTGGCTTGTCTTCTAATTCTCTTGTTATTGCCTCTTACAGAGCATAAGTTTTTTATTTTAATGAGGTTCAGCTTCAATTCTTTCTTTCATAGGTAACGTCGTTGGTGTTGTGTAACAAATGCTGCTTTAAGCCACTACATTTTTTTAGTTATTTGTTATGCACAGTAGTTAACTCACCTCAAAAGCCATGACTAAAAAAAACTAAATTGATCAACTTCATTGCTGTGAAAAATCTGCTTTTTCTAATTAGTTTATCTAGTTACCTGAGCCGAAAATCTAGATGTCCTCTTAGTGTCTTCCCACTCTTTCGTTTACTTTATTCTATAGACAAAAGAGAGCCACTGAAAGATTTTAAGCAGAGAGGAAACATAATCAGATTTATACTTTAAAAAGATACCAGCAGTTCTTGAAAGGTGACATAAGAAGCCCTAGGGTCTCCAAGACCATTTTAGGAAGTTTTCAAAGTCAAAAATATTTTCATAATAATATTGTTTACTCTTACTCTTTTATGAATGTACAGTGAGGCCTTAAAGAGAGTACATAACATATGACACCCCAGCAGATTGAAAGTAGCAATAGATATGTGAATGCGTCTGTCTTCTGTTAAATCGAACATTACAGAGACTTGCAAAAAAAAATTTTAATGCCACTCTTCTCACTAAATTTTCTTGATTTTGTAAAATATATTTTTAATAAAAATCTTTATGTTAACATGAAATGAGATTTTTACATCTTTAAATTTTTTTTAATTTTTTTATGTCTTTATTTTATTTTGAGAGAC
>NW_027549752.1:0-1148 GCF_008692635.1 Crocuta crocuta
GCATGAACCGCAAGATCATGACCTGAGCAGTAGTTGGACACTTAACCAACTGAGCCACCCAGGTGCACTAGTGGGATTCTTTTCTTAAATCCTGCACTTTGGCCATGCATTGGATTCTCATTCAGGGTATAATCTCATTTTGGTAAAGTGGTGGGGAATATGAAATTGTACAGTCCAGTTATTTAGGTGTGTGTGATGTTCATTTGATTTTAAGTATCACTAAAATGTAATTCCTGGCCGACCTTCTTAAATCAGTTACAGGATAACTGACTCTTCTTAGGATAAACCCTCTGATTTTAGAGACAGGCTGTGACATTCACACTATAGATTCTCAACAGGTATTTGTTGCATAAAAATACCTTACATTTCCCACCCCAGTGGTTGAGAATGATTTTCTATTAAGAAGATTTCATACAACCCACAAGCCTCTGACTTCACGTCAGTATTTTAATTAGATTCTGTAATGATTTGCCAACTCATTTCTCACATTGATTTATCTTTCCAACTCTTTAAGGGAGTAAAACAACCTTGCATTTCATTTTATGTTTTTCTACACTTCGCAGCTCTAAGGCTATCATATGACATAAATTTATAATTGTATTTATCTAGTGTTACATGAATTTTAAACAAAATTCTAAGGTTTCCATGTTAGACTATTCTGTATCCATTCTTCCCATAAATATTTCATACATTTATATTATGCTCAATTAGGAAGAAATGAAGAAGTTGACAATTTGAGAACTCATTGAGGCAAAGAGACTCAGATTCTATGATGAGAAAAATATAAAGAATCATTGATAGGCAAACAGTTTCACCAAAACACTTCCAATTGACTTTTACTAAGAAGCAAGTTTCTTACTTTTTTTCACATTTTTTTCTCTTCTGTCTTATGTCTGCCATCATGCCACTCACCGAAGGTAATTTGTTCAATCCTAGGAAAGAAAGAAGATGAGATTCCAACAGAAGCGAATACCTTGAGAGTCAGTTTGATAGAGAACATCATGAGTGAGGTTGCACAAGATGGGGGCAGATGGGTCCGGGAGGTCCTCTTGAATGACCTCACTGCTTTATCCAATGCAAGTGCCTTACAGATGCAAAGACATGTCCTCTAATGAGTTCACTTCTTGACTAGCAGACCTCAAAGCCCA
>NW_027549753.1:0-1148 GCF_008692635.1 Crocuta crocuta
GGAGCACAAGCCTCATTTACACAACACACAAGGTGTGTATTAGCATGTTGCTTAAGGCACAGGCAGGACCTTCTTCTGCCTGCCAGGACCGGGAGTCCCTATATAAACATTCGTCCTCACCCTCAACAAAAGGAATCCATGCCAGGGGAGTCACTTTCAGAAGCTATTTTCCGAGATCGCCTTATTTGCCGCAAATAAACTCTTCCTTGTGCGCAGGCTCAACCTGGTGCCATTTCTGGCTCACCAAGGAGCGAGCGCCTGAGGTTCACTTAAAATATTTTAGGGAAAATTGTGCTTCTGTGGCAAACTTGACCTTCTCCATGGTACATCTGTATCTGTTCGCGCTGCCTGTCGACACAGCGCCCCGGACGCTGTGGTTTCAGCCACAGAGATTTCATCTCGAGGTTCCAGAGGCCGGAAGCTGGAGATCAAGGTGTCAGTAAGGTTGCGGGGAGGAAGAATCCGGCCCGCGCTTTCCCTCCAGCTTCCGGTGTTTTGTAGGCCATCCCGGTGGTGGTGTTCCGTGTAAAAGCCTCACGTGGCGGTCCCTGGGGGGCTCAGTCGATTAGGCAGCCTCGGACTCTTGATTTCAGCTCAGGTCATGGTCTCAAGGTTGGGTGCAAGGTCGAGCCCCGCCTTGCCCTCCTCACTGACTGTGTGGAACCTGCTTGGGATTCTCTCTCTCTGCCCCCTCCCCTGCTCACACTCTCTCTCAAAACAAAAAATAACAAACAAACAAATAAATAAATGCACGCATGTATCTCTTCATCTTCACATACCAGTGTGTGTGCGTCCCAAAATTTCCCCAGTCTTATAAGGACACAAGGCGTGCTGGTCACCCTACTCCAGGATGACCGCATCTCGACTACCTACATCTGCAGTGAACCTATTTCCACATGAGGTCACGTTCTGAAGCCCAGGGGGGTTAGGACTTCAACATAAGTGAATCTGGGGCAGGACATAATCCCACATCGACCAAATCATTCAGAGTGGTGGGCTCTGTTCTGTAACCCTGTAGATCGTGGGTAATGCACACTGATTCTCTGCAGACATACGCGTGAATTCTCTCTTTTTTAATGTTTATTTTTAAGAGAGAGCGAGCGCATGAGTAGGGGAGGGGCAGAGAGAGAGGGAGAGGGAGAATCCCA
>NW_027549754.1:0-1149 GCF_008692635.1 Crocuta crocuta
CCTGCCGCGCCTGCTGGTCTCCCCCTTCCACTGCCCTGCTCCCCTGCGGCACCGCCCTGCCCTCTTTTTCTCAAATATTCCAAGTGTGTGGAGGGCCTTTGTCCCTGCTGTTCCGTCCGCCTGGAATCCAGCTCTCCCAGGGGTTCCCTTGGCTGGTCCCAGCACAAATGTCACCTCCTCCAGAGGTCCTCCCTGACCACCCATCATCCTCTTTCATCTCATCCCCTTTTCCGGTCTTCTTATCCCCTTTTCTTGTCTCATCTCCACTTATTGATGGCTTAGCTCCCCTGCTCCATGAAGACAAAGTCTCTGGTTTCTACTATATCTCAGCACTCAGAACAGTGGCTGGCACATGGTAGGTCATAGTTAAACAACCACAGAATGAAAGGGGAAAGGAAGGCATCAAGCAACACAGGGTCTGATGCCAGGACCAGGACGCCGGCGGGAGGGAGACAGCAAGTACCTGTGGACTGGGCCAGATGACGGCCCTCCCCTCCCCACTGGGGGTTGGTTCCCTGCATCGACGGTGCTGCGGGACACACTGGGGGAGGGGCTGGCTTCCCAGCGGGAGTGGGGAAGCCTGGTGGGTTTACAGAGAAGGTGAAATGGCCTGGAACATGAGGAATAGCAACACTCTGGGAGACTGTGTGGCCATTAAAAATGGCAAGTGTAAGAAATACCATCTGCAGGGGAGAAAGCCCACGCAGAATTGCATCAAGGCTGAAGACAACCACAGGAAAGCGGACTCTTACGGCAGCCTTATTTATAACAGCAAAACGCTGGAAACAACCTTGCTATCCAACCACGGGGGAGCAGGTAAATAAACTCCGCCTGGCACAGACACCCATGGGGCACCCTGCAGCTGATCCTACAAAACTAAGAAAGCAAAAAAAACTTGAAATGGTATATGTCATATGATCTCAACAAAAGTAGACAGTGGGGAAAAAAGACTGGAAGGAAATACAGGGACGTTGTCGCTGGGTGGTGGGTTGACAGAGGAAGATTTCAGTTTTCTTCTTGGTTTTTATCTTTCCAAAATGGTCTACATTTAACAATAATTGCATACTAATCAGAGAGAAAGAAACTTAATATAAAAGAATACTCTTTTTTAATGTTTATTCATTTTTGAGAGACAGAGTGCAAGTGGGA
>NW_027549755.1:0-1149 GCF_008692635.1 Crocuta crocuta
CGAAAGTCGGATGCTTAACCAACTAAGCCACCCAGGTGCCCCAATATAAATGCATTTTTAAATTTCTCAGTTTTAATTCCTCATGTGGGAATTATCAGTAGATAGAATCCACGTAAGGCAAAGCTCTTCGGGGTTCCCAATAATATTTAAGGGTGAAGGGGCTTCTAGACCAAATCACGGGTCCACCACTGGCCTGGGGTTTGTCAGCTCGCTGGGACTGCCTGGACAGAGTACACCACAAACTGGGTAGTGCAAACAGCAGACTTCATCATCTAGGAGTTCTGGAGGTAGATGTCTAAGATCAAGGTGACGGGGGTGGGGGGTTAAGATTCCTCCTGAGGCTAAGGGGAAGAACGTGCTCTACGCCTGTGCCCTAGCTGCTGGTGGTTCGCTGGCCATCTCTGGGGTTCCTTAGCTGGAGAAGCGTCCGGGATCTGTCTTCCTCTTCACGAATGTGTGTCTGTGTCCAAACCTCCCCTTTTAATAAGGACACGCTGGTCGTGGGCAGGGGCCCAGGCTACTCCAGCATGAGTATGACTTCATCTTAACCAATTACCTCTACAAAGAGGTACCTATTTCCCAATAAGGTCCCATTCTGAGGTGCTAGGGTTGGGACTTCAACATGTGAATGGGGGGTGGAGGACACAACTCAGTCCGCAAGGGGGAAGCAATGAAATCAGGCCTGAGTGGGGGAGAGCTCCATGGTTCCAAGGCAGGACAGAGGAGACGGACCAAGAACAGGAAGCGAGGAGGATGGTCCGAAGAGAGAGAGTTCAAAAGAAGTGTCTCAGGAATCACCCAACAGGAGGGAGGCGCCTGGTGACCCTGATGGACCTACCTCAAGGGCATGAGGAGGCAGAATTCAGAGACTGGGGAACTGGGAAACACTGGCTGGTGAAGAAAGAGAATACAGACAACTCGTTCAAAACACCAGGCTGTGAAAAGGAAGGAGGAAGCCGGGCAGGAACTGAGGAGAAAATTAGCCTCGTGGGAAGATTTCACTTGTTTTTTTCAAGGAAGGGACAACTCATAATCCAAGACAATTCTGTGAGCTCTAGGGGCCCAGCACGCGTAGAAACTGGCGACTTCTACTTTTCCTTACCTTTTAGGTGCTTGTGACACAATCGCCTTGAATCACATAAAGCCTTT
>NW_027549756.1:0-1149 GCF_008692635.1 Crocuta crocuta
AACCGAAAGTATGAGTCATCCACTTTGTTCTTTCACAAAAACATCGTGCTATTCTGGGTCCCTTGCAATTCCATATGAATTTTAGAATCAGTGTATCAAGTTTTTAAAAAGTAGTCCGCTGGGATTGTAAGAGGGAGAATACTGAATCTCTATAGATCACTTGGTGCTTATTGCCATTGTAACAATATTAAATATTCTAATCCATGAACACTGGGGTTCTTTTCATTGAACTACACCTGTTTATTTAATAATGTACACCTATTTATTTCATTTAACTACTTTTTATTATTTGTTTCATTTACTACTACACCTGTTTATTTATTTAATAAAATACACCTATTTATTTCATTTAACTACTACTATTTATTTGAATAATGTTTTCGTAGTGTCTAATGTCATGCTTCTTTCATTAAATGTATTCCTAAGTATTTTATTCTTTTGGATGTTTGTAAATAGTGTTGTCTTACTAATTTCATATTCAGCTTGTTCATTGCAAGTGTATAGAATTACAGTGATTTTTGTATATTGATCTTGTATCCTGCACCTTCCTGAACTAGTTTATTCGTTCTAATAGATTTTTAGTGGATTTGTCAGGATTCCCTATATACACAATGATGTTATCTGCCAATAGAGGCCATTTTGCTTCTTCTTTTCTCATTTGAATGCTTCTCATTTTATTTCATTTTCTAATTGCCAAGCTAGAACTTCCAATATCATGCTGATAACAGTAGTGGTGGTAACAGGCAAGCTCATCTTATTTCTACTCTTGGCAAAGAAGGTTCCAATCTTTCACCATTGAGTATTAGGTTAGCTGTGGGATTTTCATAGATGTGTTTATTGGATTAAGAAAGCTCCCTCTTATTCCTAGTTGTTGAGTGCTTTTGTAATGAAAAGCATTTAGATTTTGTCAAATGCTCTTTCTGCATCTATTGAGATGATCGTGTGAAGTTTTTCCTATTGATGGTGCATTTTTCTATGTGACAGTGCAGTACATTAATTGATTTGCAGGCTTTAAATCTACCTCACATTCCTGGGATGCATCCCATGTAGTCATGGCACATCTTTCTTTTTTTTTTTTCTCATTTTTTAACGTTTATTCATTTCTGAGAGACAGAGAGACAGAGCACAAGCAGGGGAGGGGCAGAGAGA
>NW_027549757.1:0-1150 GCF_008692635.1 Crocuta crocuta
TGTGGAAATTGGTTCAGATAACTTTTTTTGTTACTCTTATTTTTATGGTCCCATTGGTGTGGTCCCAAACTTTCTACTGGAAAGTCAGTGCCATACTTTCTTTTTATAGCACATTTCTGATGGTCAGCCTTACTTGATAAAGGTGGTTTAGAGAGAGATTGTAATCATTTACATTAATGAGTGTAGTTATTTTGTTGAATGTCTTGTATATGAAGCTCTTTTCGATACCTGGACTGAAGATGACTTACTATTATTTTTATCTGGGAAGCAGAATTAGTGTGGTTAAATGGGTGGCAACCACATGTTGATAAAATGCCCAGAGCACAGTGCTTGGTCTGTTTTTTTGGTGCCTGTTATTGCTAGTTCTAAACAGATCCTACTCTGCTGACTTTATGTAACCTTTTAAGCCGTGATTTAGAAATGAATTTTTACATCTGTTTCTGTGGATGAACAAAGAGATTGTTGTATGGCCTGATGTTAAATCTGAGGCACAGGAGATTCTGGGTCCTGTTTGTGTGAGACACTGGTTGTGTTCAGCTTTTGGCCCTGCCCCATGAAGCCATTTGATGTTGCTCTTCGAGTGGGAGATGGCTCTGTTCTCCCTACGAATTCTCATCAAATACCTTTTCATCTTATAGCCTAGGTGATATAAGCAATCAGCTCTTTCTTTTCTCTGGAGCTGGTATATATGTGTCATGGATTTGTTCAAAGACTGGAAGTCAAGTATAATTTGGATAATTATGTGAATATTTTGGGGCATTGTCCACTTCCCAGGCAGCCATACAATATAGTCCAGACCTGAACTGTCCAGTATGGTAGCAAGTAGCTTTTCAGCACTTGAAATTTGTTTAGTCCAAACGGAGATAGATTGTAAGTTAAAGATATATATTGGATTTTGAAGATTTGATAAAGAAAAAGGAAAATATCTTCTTTATTATTATGTTGATTGAGAAAAATTGTTACTAATTGATTTCACTTGTTTCTTTTCACTTTTTTAAATATGGATTTGAAAAAAATTAAAATTGCATTTTTGGTTCTCTTTTGTGGACAGCATCATGTTTCCATTAGATACCAATGATCTAGGTTGAATTTTCATTATTGTACATAGTTTGTGATTCAAGATTGTTTTATATAATTGTTGCTTTGAGGG